>NW_016157188.1:115794-254131 GCF_001687245.7 Rhagoletis zephyria
CGAACCGAACACTGATTTTGGTAATAAAATTCAATGATTTGCAAGCGTTGCTCGTTAGTAAGTCTATTCATGATGAAATGTCAAAGCATACTGAGCATCTTTCTCTTTGACACCATGTCTGAAATCCCACGTGATCTGTCAAATACTAATGCATGAAAATCCTAACCTCAAAAAAATCACCCGTTACATATGTATCTATTTTAGTACCATCGTTCGTATCTCATTGTGTAAATAATTGCATACAAATCTATTTTGCGGAAAGGAATAATAAACATTTATAGAGCGGTTGGATGAACTTCAAGCTGAGTCAACTTTAACCTGTGTATGTATGTAAATCGATTACTATTTAAAAGAATTTTTAAAGGCATTTGCTAAAAAAAATTATTCCAGGATGCGTACTAGTGTTTTGTTATTGAAATTCTGCTTTTTAGTTTTTAATTTAAAATTTAATATCGGGGATTTTTTAGAGCCTATATTTTTTAATCACCCAAAAATATAAATCTAGTTGTCGTAGTGAGCGTATAGTAAATGTGGGTGGCCCATGGTTCTTCAACATGCAGAACTTCTGATTTTAATTTTGACAAGAAACAATTTCCGGGAAAAATTATGTAACATTTTCAGGCAGATCAGAAATTTGCGGTAATTTTTATTTTTAAAACGCTTTTATCAACATGCAATGTTTTGTGTCCATACACCATTTTTGGCTATAATCATAGATTAAAATCAAAGTTCCTATACAAAAGTGTAGACATCAATCGCCTTGCCGGAGTAGTTAAATATTGCGCCTAAAAATATGCACTACGTACGCTGCAGCGGTAATGGACGATAAGCCATTTCTTTAAATGAAATTAGTTGGTGCTCGTATATGTATGTATGTACATATGTATGTACATACTAAACGTGAGCACAAAACATTTTGACGTAGAATACGTATAACGTTTCGATATGGAGGCTATGCTCAAATGTTGTAGTTGTAATTTTTAGAGCCTTACGAAAACACTTATTGTACGAGAAGCGATTTGAAAGAAAAGTGTGGCGTTTCAGAAATATAATGCGCGCCACGTTTTTCGTTTTCAATCTCATAAATTGTTTATAATGACTTGCTAAATTTTCAAAATCGAAACCTATCGAAACAAATTCTATGGGACTGAGAAATATTATTTTCTATTTTTAGTCCATTTATAAAAGCGTGGTATATTAAAACAGTTTTATTTTATTTTATTTTTACATACTTACAATGGACAAATCTCACCAAACAGTAGGAGAAAAGAGAATATTTACATCTATGTAATTTTAAAGTTTAAACTTTGTTTTCTGAGAGCGAAAAGCAGTTCAGTCGACTACAGCATCCAAACTTTAGTTATGCGGGTCTCTCACGACAGCGGAAACTTTCCGTCTGCGATCGATGGGATGTGGACTCCAATCACGACATTAATAAAGAGACAGACTGTAAAGGTGGTATTATTTTGTCTGGGTCCAGTGGCTGGGTTCTGTATGACTGTATTTCACAGAAATGCCTTCCGGATGGTCCGGGATACTTCCTGCGATAGCAGCCGGTTAGGCATCAATTTATGAGCTTTAATTTGGGCTCCTTAACTGAAGCTGTAGCGGGGATGTGACACCCCCTCTGTTGTGTTGCCTCTTGTTTAATCCTTGCTAGGCTTCGAGCTCTGTCTTGATCTGTTTCGATAGGTAGATCTTCAACTCATCTTGCGGCAACACATTTTCTATAACACACCAGACTACATACGAAGCAAAATGACTTGGTTGCTTCAAGGATTGCCTAGTGTGTAGTTGGCATAAAATTAAGTATATAAACGTCAAAAACATAATTGTTTTGTATACACGCACGTGACAGCTTAAATTACAACAAATACGACTTGAATAGGTGACATAAGAAAAAATGTGAGACAGGTAAAAAAATAACAACAACGCAGATTAATTTTTTTTCTTCAAATATACTCTTTTAAAAATATGATGTAATTTTTCTTATTTCCATGCATGTACACTTTGCTTTATAATTTATCACAATTACGGTTTTAGGACAAAGGAAGTGAAGCAAATGAGCGTACATACGTGCATTACACATGCATACATCATCCATTTGCATGTAATCTTCAAAAGAAAAGAGGCAAGAAAGCAAAGAATGTAGTATAAGAAAAAGCTGTGATAACAAAGTTATATCAAATGACAAGTATTATATTGTTATTGTAGCTGTGCAAATGAAAAGTAGGTCTGAGAAGGGTCTGACAGTGAGTAAAGAGGTACATGAGTGTAAGATAAATGCATTGACAAACGAAGGTGTGTATGTATGAATGTACAACACACAGGGGGCCTAACGTTGTTGTTGGTTGACGGCAGTTGTGAAACAGGCATGCAGCCATGACTACCATTGATTAAAATATATAAAATCGAGTTTAATAAGCTGAAATTGTATGCATAAATAGGTGTCGTGTTTTTTATTATAAACCAAAGCAAAAACAATGCGAAAGTTTACACTACCCCAGTGTGGCATTTAAAAGGACTTATTGTAATAGTAATGTTGTTATGTGCTGATTTTCTTAGTCAGCCAAAGCATGAATGACTATGACACAGAAAACTGTATATGGCTTATCACTTTTGATGTATGTTTGTGTGTGCCGCAGTGACCGAGTCATGGGTGGTGCTGCCACAAATCAAATTCAATGTAGATATTTACGAGTAACACTTGACAGAAGTGGAGCGCACGCTTTGGCACAAGCGCAGAGGTAATAGATACGAGCACCAGAACCGTAGACTTGGTGGCATATGGCATATAGAGCAACTGCACTTATGTATTTGCATATTTAACCGCTCATGGTGGTGTCTATGATACCTACGAAGTGCTAAGTGGATAGTGACAATTACATATGTACATACATCGACACAACGACATAACTAATCAAGCGGTTCGCCTGTCACAAGTCATCAAGCTAATTATATTTGCGCGCAGGGAAATTAATTGTTTGTGGAAATTGTGGCCGCATAACTTTGGACCACGTGAACAGTTTTCGATTTTTTTTTATCGGAAATGGATTGCAAGGCGATCCACTATTAGTTCGGTTTAGTTCCGATCATGGGATTATGCATAAATTAATGGTATTTCTAAATTTTTGTTTAAGCATATAAAATATACTTGGATGGAGCTTTTGGCAACGTTAACCCCGTTCGATGAAACTTTTTTGATTGGGTAAAGGATAGCTTGCAAGTGGACCCATACTAATTTTTTTTAGTATTTTGTGATTTTTCTTTATTATTTTTTTGGGTGTAATAATAAACAAGGTACTAATAGAAACAAACTTTGTGAGAAGCAACAGCTTTATGCGACCTAAATAGAACCATCTAAAGTTTAGATTGTAAACTTTTAAACAAACCCCCTCGACGATTTTCATTCGGTTGAAATAAAGCGAGTGCGGTTAGTTAAAGCAGTTGAGGTGAAATAAGTTGTGTTGGAGTAAGTTGAGGTAAGGTGAATTGAGAAATTTTGAGGCACGGTGAGTTGAGTGAAGGAGAATTAAGGTCTGGTGTGTTTTTTTGAGCTGAACGGTCGTGAGGTGAGTCGAGATGAGGTGAGTTAAGTTGGTGTGAAATGAGCCAAGCAACGTAACATGACACATCCCGCTTTTTAATCCTTATTTTATTCTTTTTTATATATGTTTGTTCTTATTTTTATCCGTATAGTTGTCTTCATTATTTTCTTCACCTAAATATTTATCTTTACTTAGGTCCTAATATAAAATATTTAAGTATACTTTCATCTTTGGCTTTATGCTTACATGATTATCTCATATTTAACTTAAAAACATGCAATTCCTTTTTTGCTATTTGGGCAAAAATAAAAAGATTAAGTTTGCTTTTTTTAAGCTCAATTAAATACTTGACGAGTTTTAGCGCTTTTCTAGACTTTTCAAGGTTTTCTCCGGATTTTTCCGGGTGTATTTAGAAATTTTTCTGAACTTTTGGGAGTCTTCGTGTGGCATTTTCGGAATTTTTCGCGTTTTCCAGTGATTTTTTCCGGACCTTATGAAATTTTCTGGGAACTTATTTGGCTTATAGAGAACTTTCAGTAGCAAAAAATTTTTTCTTTGCTTTATCTTTAAATTTTACTGTCTGACATTACGACGCCACATTTTTGCTACATTAAATCACCTCGAGTCTGACTGTTGTGGCTAATACTACTACTGCATGTATATGTACTTACATGCAATATTGTTACTTGCAGCCAATAATGCTGTGAGTAGAATTTATTATTGCTCAGTTAAATTGATTTTTATGTTCTTACACGACTAAATATTTGTTAACGAGTTTGCTGTGTATATTTTTATTTGCTTTACGCTTTGTACATGGAAATTTACTTAAATGAATATTCGTTTGATCTTAGTTTACCATAAATTAAGTAATCTTTATATTTAATTCTGTAGTTTTAATTTGCTTTAAGATGTTACATTTGTTTCCAAAAATTACGGTATGTATAAACGTGTTTCTTATTGATCGATCTATCAAAATCCCACCCGAAAGAGCACTAGAGGCTTAATGACAAAGATATAATATTCGCGTGGCGAATTGGATCCGGTTGAGAGTATGTATACTGAAACTTCAGCGCAATAGCCAAATATCAAGAGGAAAAAACAATCTTAGAAATTCATAACTTCCTTTCGAGAAGTCTCTGACATAATATTTATATTAGACTTGTTACCTTAGGGTACGCAAACACAGAACGTCGAATTGGATCTCTCAAAATGCATTTTTTATAGACAGCAGTTCATTGTTTTTTATGAGGCTATGAAGACCAAAGAGATCCAACCGAAGCACTTATTCTATCGGAGACAATAGGTTTCTGTTTATAAATAAAAAATAAAAAAAGTTTTTAACTGATCAGTAAAACAGCGGGGACCGAGCACGCGTTCCGGGTTTGGTCTTATTTTGCATGAGAACAAAATATAATGCCAAGAAACCTGAAGTATTGAGCACAGTTTTAATGGCAATAAAAGGTTCGGGAACATTTCCGCAAAAGAAAAAAAGAACAAACTGTGAGCAAAACTCTCAAGAATGTTGTGCAGAAGAATAGAATGAAACTTTCGGAAACGTTTTCAATGGGAACGAAATGTAAACGAAGGTATCGAGAATGGTTTCAAGAAGAATCAAACAAAAACAAAAGTCTGGGCAACGTTATTCCAAAGAACAAAAGTTTGGAAAGCTTAACGCTAAGAATTAGAGCAACGTATATGAGATGGGATGAAAAGTCGTTTCAGTGACAACCACTATTGTTAATTCTAAGCCAAAGCAAAGCTGTATTTTTCATGTTAGAGTAAGCACAACTTTTCACACTTATTTTTTTGTTAAGCTAATACAATTTCAACGCCTTTTGTTTATTTTTACTTAGATATTTTCTGAGAACAAAACAAGCAGCAATTTCTAATTTTCTGTGCAAGAGAAGTTTGTAGGTTGAGTCTTTCGTTGACTTATTTGCAAAATCATGTATCTTTCAGTCCATTTTTTTTTTTTAATTTTAAAAATCTTGTTTAAGCTTCCTTTATTCGCGAATAGTTTAGAGAATATTTTGTTCCCATTTCGCTCTCTGTCAGAACGTAACGTTCCCAAATTGTTTTTGGAGAGAAAGTTCCTTAGACTCTTGTTTCTGTTTTCATCTTGGCCAGAAAGTTCCGGAGATTTTTGTTTACATTTTGTTCTCTTAGAAATGTTGCCGAAAGTATTGTTCGCATTTTATTTCCTTTACGGAAGTCTCCCCAGGGTTTTGTTCGTTTATAATTCCCGTTGAGCACATTCTCGACAGTATAGTTCTCAACTTCGTTCTTCTGAAAACACTTCCGAGAATTTTGTTCTTATTTCGGTTTGGGTTTTTAAGCGTTCGTGGGAACAAAATTACGAGAACGGTATTTACAAGACAAGCCTTTCGTAAGACAAATGAAAGATAGATGGCAAGATAGTTCGCAAGACTTTTGTTATTCTAGCACAAAAGTCTTAGAAAAAAAGCTCTCGTATTCACCACTCGTTCTGAATATTTATTTTGTGAGAAAGCACTTGTATGTATATCATATAGCTCGCATCGCTCCAACAATCGCAATGGCCGAGTGAACAAGGCCAAGCGTGCCATTCAAGAAACCCGAGTTCGAGTCCTCGTGTAGGGAATTTTCTTTTTTTAATTTACTTTGTTTTTAATTTACATGTTCTTTAAATTCAATTTACTTTAATTATTTAGATTTTAATATTTAAAAAAGAAATACCTATACATATATATTTTTTAATTTCATTTGATTTTTAGAAACTTGTTTTATGTACTATCTTTTATAACTAATTTTTTTCTAGATTAAAATTTTATTTAATATTTAGCTGTTAGTTTATTAAAAAAAGAATTTATTTTTTAATTTATTTTAATCTTTAAGTTTAATTTTCTTTTAACTTCTAGATTTTGTTGTTTAAAAAATAATTTTTTTTAGATTTTATTTAACTTTTAGAAAATTACCTTATATATTATAAATTTTTTATTTATTTACTTCTTCTTTGCTGATTACATTTTCTTCTAATTTTTAGTTTAATAGTTTTAAAAAGTAACATTTTTTATTTCAATTAATTTTTATGATCTCATTTTACTTATTTTTTTTCTGTTTTGTCTTTTTAAGTTAACTTTCTTTAAATTTTTGGAATTGCTTTTGAAAATAAAAATAGTTTGTTTTAATTTTATTTAATTTTTGAGTACTATATTTTCCTTTTTTGATTTATTTTTAATTGTTGGATTTAACTGTTTTGCGAATTTTTTTTCTAACTTTTAAAATTATTTTTATTTTTGCATTTTTTATTTTATGTAATTTTATTTATTAGTTTTTATTGTTCTAAAAAGAACAATATGTATATATATATATTTATTTTTAATTTAATTTTTAAAAAACGTATTGCTAAAAGGCGAACAGAAAAACGCTTAGACTTACGCTTAGAATCAACTTTTGGTCTTTCGAAAGACTGTGGTGAGTTGAACGACACTTGCCAGAATTGTCCTGTTAGTCGATCAAAGCTTTTGTTCTCGGTTCCCTGTTTTCAGACCAAGATAATATAAAAAAGCTCGTCTTAAAAAAATATTAAAAAAAACATCAGCGCATTTAAGTGTGGCCTGAATTTAAAAAATTTTACACAGTGAAATATATGTATGTGAATATGTCAAACACTTAATAACAAATGTCCGGCAAATTTACGGCGACATTATTATTTTTAAATAAAAAAGCAATTAAATATTTAGGACAGAGCTTTTAAAAAAGCCCACTTCGGCTCACTAAACTTAATTTAATCATGCGCTGATCTTTTCCAGCCTACGCAGTCAATATGTACCTACATATGTATGTATGTATGCATAAAGATCTCTACTTAAATGTATTAATATTTAGTCGTATAAATTTTCTTTAATTACCGCCTTAAATTTTAACTATAATAAATTGAAAATCTCTACTTGAGCGCCAAGCATTTCTGTTAACACATTTTAACTTTTAGCTTTTAACGATGAATAACTTAGGCACCAGCTTTAGAACGCCTTACTTCCAGCTTAGTGACCAAGTACGAGGTTGAATTTTCTTCATACACACTTCATTAGTAAGCGATTATCTTTGTTAATGAGCAGCATGAATGCCGGACTCTGATGACTTTCAGTTGTATTCTCAATGTGGTGAGCGCAATAAAACTGAAAAATTCAACGATAAGCTGTTGTTAATTTGGAGAAAATTGATTGTTGAAAAGAGAAAGTTCTCGAAAACATTTAAGAATTAAAAAGCAATAAATTCAAAGTAACAAGCTGTGTTAAAGGTGATAAGCGTGCACGCACTTACGGGTAGGTAGGCCCACGCTACTTAAATTTTTGTGGAGATTGAAAATTAATGTATTGATTTTGTAGAAATTTGATATGCACAAGCTTTTGTTTCATAATTTTATATAGCCGTCGATGATTTTGAGAAAAATGTTGAAGCTATAAAAAATGCAGCATTCCTTTTGATTGAAGAAAAGGTAATAAAAAGAATTTAGTACAAATATGTATGTATGTATGTATGTGTGGCTTCACAAAAGCTTGCTGTGTAGTACAAGTAAGTACTACGTTACTGAAGCTTGCGCGCTTGTTAGCCTGAGAGAGTGGCCGCAAAATGTCAACAACATAATTTATCACTCCCACAATATAACAAAAACAACAAAAGCAGCGGCATATTCACAACGGCTTGCAACAAAATGAGCACAGCCACACTTACTTATATTTGTATGTACATACATTTCGGTGAATATAAAAAAAAACAAGCCCCGACTGCATTGCGGCTGTAGCCAAAACACCTCAGCTCAAAAAAAAGTGTCATATAGTGGAATTCTTTAACAATTAAGAATACAAAGATAAAATCAAAAAAAAAAACAATGCCAAACAACACCAAATCCGACTTTAAGAGCAACAACATGTTTTGCCGTTTGTTGCTGTCAAAATTGTGAAACATAAAATGTGGCAACATGCTTACCTGTCGGTGGCATGCTGCTGCTGTTGCTACATACATATGTAGGTATGTATAGTAGGGCGGGTCGATGGGAGACTTCTTCGACTATGCACGTATAGCGCAGAAGGATTCTCCGCGTAATTCTAAGCGAATTTGCCGAAGAAACCATGGGTCTAAAATTAATTTGGAGTTTGCCGAATTGCGAAAATAGGTGTCCTTGCATTTTGCTGTAGTGTCATCAAAAGTGCTTAAATTTTGTATAAAAACATGGTTTTTTTCTTAGAACTTCCACCAGAAGGCATAACATTGAAAATTTACACATTTTTCCCTGAAACCTTTTTTCGTAATTTGGCAAACTCCAAATTGATTTTACAGCCATGCTTTCTTCGGCGGATTTGCTTAGAATTACACACAAAATAACCCTGTGGTATATGCGCATTGTCAAAAAAAAAATTGACCCGCCTTAATGTATATGTATGTATGTAGTACATACTCGTATATGACATGTACTTTATTTACGTGCATGTAACTTTGAAAATTCGACTCTGCACTTTCGCACAAAACCTTTGGCGTCAGTACGTTGTAAACTATTTAGCAAAATTGACTGTTAGGGGCAATTGACCGTAATATTGTCAATAGTCGTAAGTATTATTGAAGCGCCTATGTGTTTGCGCATGCATGCATGTGCGCTGCATAGTGCATTTCTAGCGACATACATTTTAATAAATGTTCAATAAGTGAAATAAATTGAACGCTGTGGCATTGCGTTTGGCACGCACGCACTCCGCGACTACTGCAGTGATGTGGCACTTTTCTGCAATTTACAAATGCATTGGAGTAGGATTACATAGCTGCACATGCGTGACACGCATGCGTTTTACATTTTTTCATATTTCAGGCAATCATAAAGATACAAAAAAAATATCTATTAATAACGGCCATTCAAATTTGTTTTCATTGCTGACAAAATTTTAAAGCATACGTCATAAGTCAATATTTCTTACGAAAAAATCGGTGATATTTTTTTCAAACTATAAACAATAGCACTTTACAGAATACTATAAATATGTATAATACGATTTAGGAAGTCTGAAAATTTTTGCTGTAAAGACGATATTCCATTTTCAAATGTTCTCTTAAACTTCAAATTGCTCTCGTAATAAAGCTTTCTTGAGCATCTTTCATTTAAGATCCATATTGTTATATCCCATTAAATTGAAGTTTACTTTTAAAAAGCTGGCAACCCTCTTTAAAATGTTTTCGAAATAGAGCGTTTTTTAACATGTTTCGTTTGACACCCATATTGTAATGTTTCATTAAAGGAGCGGATTAAATTTAATTAGACTTTAAAAAGGTGGCAACACTTTTTGGAAATTTTTTCGAAATACAGCCTTCTTAAACATTTTTGATTTGATTTGACGTCATTTTGTAATGTTTAACTAAACTTGTTGATTAAATTTAAATTGGCTTATAAGCAGGTGGCAACACTCTTTGAAAATATTTTCGAAATACATTCTTAAAAAAAAAAAATTTTTCACTTGACATCATTTTGTAATATTGGATTAAACTTATTGATTAAATTTAAATTGCCTAATAAACAGGTGGCAACACTCTTCAGAAATATCTTCGAAGCTTTCTTATAATTCTTCCTATTGAAATCTATATTATAATACATACTGTATTTTACTAATAAAAAATGGAATTTCTTTTAAATAGGTGGCAACTCTTTTCAAAATAAAGTTTACTTAACTAACATTCGTTTGCCACCCATATGGTAATAGCTAATTTAGGCTGCGTTACACCAGACCCATTTAAGTGGAAATTATTTCATTTTTGATTTCACCAATCAATTTTAATTTGCTTTTAATTTTGATTTAAGTGACTATGCTCTTCATTTAGATAAAAATTAAATCAGAATAATCACACTCACAGCCAGTTTCACCAAACTATTTAAGTGGAAATTGACTTTAATTTTCGAATTTTCGGTTTCACCAATCAATTTTAATTTTGATTTAAGTGACCTATGCTCTGCACTTAAATAAAAGTTAAATCAGAATAACCACACTCAGAGGTGTTACACGTTTAATCACCTGATCATTGTGTAACTGCTGCTTACTTGTATACCAGCCCTGCTTTTACAACACAGCGTGCCAAAGCTTTCAAAAGCTCTCAGTACAAATGAAAGCGAAAGCTAGTCCTAGTCTGTTTTACAACCACTTTTTACTCACTTAAATAAATAGTTTATTGAAACTGAAAATTATTTAAATGAGAATTAAATACAAAATTAAATTAAAGTTAATTTCCACTTAAATAGTTTGGTGAAACTGGCTGTCAGACATGTTACACGTTTAATCAACTGATTAATATATACACACCACAATATTGTGCTGCCATATTTTTATTCACTTATTTAAATAAAGAGCTTATTGAAACTGAATAAAATTTTATTGAGTATTAAATAAAAAATTTGATTAAAATTAATTTTTACTTTAATTATTTGGTGAAACGTAGCCTTAACTTATTCATTACATTTTATTTAAATTTTGGCAATCCCCTGCTCTAGGTTGTTCCAGCAGTAGGTTTCCAGAAATCGCCTTGCTATCTCCGCAAAATCTCCAAATGAATAAAGCATGTGCCTAAAAACATACAACGCTTCCAAAAATATTTTCGAATAGATACACCTTTCTTAAAACCTCTATCGTTGGATACCCATATTAAAGTATTTTATTTAACTTGTGAATGAAATGAATTTTCTGTTTGTTCTTTTTTTAACAAAATTGGTTTTTTATATTGCTTATGTATTTTTTTAAATCCCATTTCATTTTAAGAAACTTACTTCATTTGAATATTTTCCTTTTTTAGTTCAATTTTTAGATGTTATTGTTTTAAGTAGAAACGTATTTTTTGACTTTCATTTAATTTTTAACATTTTAATTTTTTTTTTTTGGTTTAATTTTCAGATTTTGTTGTTTTAAAAAGAAACATAATTTTTGTTTTCCTTAAATTTTTAGAAATATGTTTTCTTCTCTATTAATTAAACTTTTTTCTTTCGTTTTTTATGTAAGTTTATTATAGTTTTTAGATTCTAATGTTTTAAAACCATTTTTTATTTAATTCTTTTCAATTTGTATATGTTTACGCTATTTTAAAAAGAATTTTTTTTTTAATTTCTTTAAGTGTTTAGAAACTAATTTTTCCCGCTTTTTTAATTCATTTTTTTACTCAATTTTTAGATTTTTTTGTTTAAATAGAAATTTTTTTTTTTTTTAATTTCACTTACCTTTTAGAAACTTATTATATTTTTCTTGTATTTTGAGTTTGATTAATTTTTTATTTACTTTTCTTTTAATCTGTAAATTAATTAATTTTTTTTTATATTTAGTATTTTTTTTATTTTATTTTTATTTTTAGATTTTATTGTTAAACAAGAAAACATATTTTTTAATATCATTTAATTTTTATAAACTTATTTCATAATATTTAAATCCTCTTTGCGCTGTCAAAATAGTTTAAATTAGTAGTTATATGCAGGGTCGGATAATTCACTTGCTCCTAAGACATCACATCGCAATGTTAATAAAGCCAGTTGCTACTTGTAGTCAAATTATTTTTAAATTGAATTTCCAACAGGGTGTGCACATATAAACATTAACGTTTTTTATTGCAACATGCCACAACAAACAGGTTGCTCCACGCATACATAAGAGTCCCACACCCACTCACCGTTATTATAGCTGACATTTCAAGTGTTTGCATCAAATTGGCATCGAATTAATTTGTTTGACCAGTTTACAAATCGTTTTCTTTCTCTCTTTTTTTTTGTAATAATACTCTTTGAAATCAAAGTTAGCGGAGTTGATGTGACCTTAATACATACAATTGTCAATTTATGTGTGGGGGGCATGTGAAAATTGTGTCAAAAAGCACCAACTCTTTCTACGTACTGCACTACATCTGCTTTATCAATAGTTCACTGACCGCCGCAAGCCACGTAGACCAGTCAAGTCCAAGTGCCCGCTTGACCGAGCAGACTGCAGCGTGCATGGCAACATTTCTAGCCGACAAAAGTATGGCAACATAATTTACATAATCAATCGTTAATTGCAGAGTAGGTGGGCGGTCAACAAACGTCATGCACGAAGATGCATACATACATATGTACATGCAAGTGTATGTGTATTTTTGTTTGCCACAGTTGCATGTGATTGGAATTCAATACAATACACGCACGCCTGCTCTAAATCCAGCGACATAAATATACCTTAGTCTAATACATGAACATGGTGAGGCATGAACATTTCTTTGCACATTTTATAGCTGTCAATAAATGTTGAAATTCGAAAATGTTGCAATGCTCGCCGAATGGCAGCAACATCCATAATCATACACGCACACACACACACACATATTTAAATATCGACCGCAACCAGTAACCGTAATAATAATTGTCGAAAAGCCAAGCCATCGCATTGGTGTCGAAGAGCAGCAGAAAGTAAAACAAAAAAAAACAAAAAACAAGCGGAGTTGCCGCATTAACGCAACCACAGTGTGTCATTTGCATCCGCTTAATGAAGTCATTTCAATGTTAGCCGCTCTGTTAATTTGCGTGGGTCGACCCCATCATCAGCAAGCGCTGCACTTTTCTTCGAAGTTGCAATCATTTTTCTTTTTTGTTGTTTTATTTCACTGACTTCTGCAATCTTGTGTTGGCTTTTGCGCACGCGCATTGCCGCATCCAATCAATTTTCTTGGACCAACCGCATTGACGTCTTGATGTTAAGCTGTAATTTTCATAGTCGGTAGAATAGGAGTATGTAGTAAATGGCAACAAACAAAGCCGAATGTAAATACTACTGAGTATTGCATTTTGCACTTTTACGGTGCTTTTTGAGGTTTCTCATAGCTTAAGTTGGTTTAAAAGAAGCGTTGTGATTGTTATTTGAGAAATATGGAATAAGGTGGCACGATTAAGGCTTTCTGGATATAATCGTTCTTCTGGGCAGTATAGGAAATGCTCTATACGGGGCATGGCTGTATGGAGTAACTTTGCGGCATTTGAGGTCAATTACAGCTGTTTTACGACGGCGAATAAATTTGGTGTAGGATTTGTGGTTAGGCGGAGACTACGAGACCTTGTGTGTCCAAGTGTCGCGATCCGGATCAAAGCTAACACATTTTTCGGCACAAAATGTGCCTAGACGGTCCCAAGCCGGGTTTGAGGAAACAGGAGGGGAGGCAGGGGGGCTTTGGTATTTCCAGGGTACAGGCTTGACTACCCCGCCTACCCCGTCAAAGGCTACCAATCCTTAGTCGGTCCGAGCCTCAATTGTCAGAAGAGTCTACGGCTTTCGAGGTCTTACCAGAGACTTTAAACCTGGAACCGCGGGCGAACAGATGCCCCTGGAGTATGTCCGTTGGCTAAATAAGCAAAGCCGGTGAGACGAACAAGGCCAAAAGACAGGCCAGATGTGGCAACTCGAGCGGGTGTAGAAAACCGGAAATGCATATTGTCCACCCGGGTTGGAAAGTGCTTCCCAGTAAGGCTAGTACGACCTGCAATATTAGAGAGACGAGCAGAATGAATGAGGTGAGTTAAGCGACGCAAACAAGGGTTGAAAGTCGATTTTCACTCCGGGCTGGGACACCTGAGCTGGACTGAGATCAGTAAGTCTTGTGAGAGGAGGTGAGACGAGCTGGACGATAGTGGATGTTGTAATGGGTAGCAACACGATGAAGCTGTTCTCCGATTAGAGAGGCAGATGGATGTGGCTCGTCAAGCAATTTGAGCGGTTGTAGATAACCGGAAAAGGAGTAATAGCTGTTGTGCAACTTTTCTGATGCTGGAAATCGTAATACGAACTGCTAATCTGAATCACAGCGACTAGCGATGTTCAACTGGCATAACTTCGCAAAGAAGGACGGCGTTTTTCGAAGTCATTCGATCCTGGTCAAAACCGATGAGAGATTGTAGAGTTAAATAAGATGAGAATCGGAAAAGTTCTGAGTAATCTCCTAGATTGAAAAAAAAATTGATTAGAGGAAGAGTTAAACGTTGGACAAAACACAAATAAATAAAGTCCAATAATGGAATTGACAACTGTTGTGAATCATTTAATTGCTCGTTAAAATTTCCACGCTACTTGTTTTTTTTCACCGTTCGACGCTTCTACCCACAACACTTCCGGTGAACCGAAATAAAAGACTACAAATGGCTTTAAACAAATTAAGCTTGACGCCATCGGCCAAGAATTCAATACAATTTATTGCCACGCATTGAAAAGGCTAGGCAGTCAAATGCAAAACGGAAATATGTCGCCAGTGGCGAAACAAATAAGGTTTTTTTCCAAAAAAAAAAAAACATTTTTTCCGAAACAATTAAAACAAAATATAAAAAAATAGTGGGACCTGACTTTGAACGATTTGTATGCCGAACGGCTTCATTGATCAATGAAAGAATATTTCTACAACTGCTCCCCTGTTATGTATCTATGTAGACAATCTACTTTTGTAGCCACGTAGATATTTATGTACGGGCACGTCAACCACACACCGAATGAATTCGCATTTTGGGTCAATGACAAAAAATTGCACTAGAATCGATTTAACAAATGGCGAAAATGTAGCAAAAACAATCAACAAAAAAACAAAAACTGTATCAGACATACAGCGAACGCATTGCGAAATTAGCGCCAAACAAATTGGTATCCAAGCAAACACAATTGAAATTGTCTACTTGTTTCTCTTTTGATGGGGCCTCTAAAAAAAAAACAAAAACTCGCAAATATAGACTATGAGAATATTTATTTGTGTATATGCAAAAATCGAGCGCACAGTGAGTAACGCGCACGGCGGGAGACGCGCTGCCGTTGAGGTGCGTTCATGCGCAACGCTGGCGATCTCGATCGTTCACTGGCAAGCTGTTAAAGATGCCCATATATACTCGTATAGGTTTTGATGATCGCGTGCAAATTTCGCACACGCTGTGTGGCAGCGTTGATCAATACTACTAATGTACTAATATTTATTTGTTGCCTTCGATTAGGGATAGGCTGATATGCGCAATGGTTTTTGCCAATCGGCGCCGATCAAATGATCAGATGACAAAATTGATCATTTTCAATTTGAATAAATTCATTGTGTATTCGCGCGCGAAATGAACGATCGAACGTTCGATCGATCGATTGTGTCCACGGCACCGCAGCACCAAGACCACCACCACCAATGTACCGTGCAGTGCCTTTATGGTGAGACACATTTTTGATCGTTTTTCGATCAGGCATGTTATTTTTATTATTGGTGTTCTCGGTGTTTTTTTTTTATTTTTTTTGGTTATTGTCATGTTTTAGTGTTCGGTGTTTGGTGTTCGGTTCACTAGCTTGAATTGATTTATGCGCTAGTTGGGTGGTCGCGCTGGCGCAATCGGACGCGCCGCTGCTAAGTCGAGCGCGCGTGCGGGCGGCAGGGCGAGCGAACGGTCCGTCGTACAAACTGTGAATCGCAAACGGATAGACAACCCACGAATTGGGTATGTCGCGTCGTGTGTGTATATTAGACCGCAGGCAGCAGAGGTATCGGAAGGCGCACGGTTTTGCTGCGACGCGCGGTATAAGGAGTTTTGATGCTTTAATTTCATTATTTGTTTAATTTTTTTTTTTTTATTTTATTACGCGCGCTGCATGTGAATTTGCCATTTTGGCCTTTTCATTTAACTGGCTACACATATGTAGACATGTTTGTTCAAATATATTTATATGTATGCATATTAGTGCGCGCGCGTATCAGCGCGTTGGCTATGACGTGGTTGCCACTATTTAGCATAGTTCATTTAAATTTTTATATTTTTTTATTGTGGAACCCTCCCGTCTGCGCGCTCTAGCGCTTTGCTTATTTTTGTTGCACTCGGCATGCAATGCATATTTTTTATTTTAAAGTTAGCTTTTAGCAATGAATTTGGTGTTGAATGTTGAACATGTCAGCGCCAACAATTCATAATCGACGTTGAAGTGCAGCGCGCACACGCGCGCAGTGCGCAACGCGTCCTCCAACAAAGCGCGCGCGCACGCGTACGCCAATCTACGCTGCATATGATGTGCAAATTGAACACCCCAAATGCATTGGAAATTTTTCTTTACTGTCCGCTACCATACGAAAATTTCCAAATTAAAAGAAACGAAAAAAAAATATTGCAGCCAGCAGTTCACCACACTTTTGATTTGATGTGGTCTGAGAGTCTGCAAGCCGCGCGCCGCTGCCGCCTAACCGCGTTTTATTTAGCCTTTTGTTTGTTGCGTTACACCGTTTATTAATCGGCTGTTCGGTTGGTTGCTTAAGCGCTCGCTGGTTGCATGACGCGCGCCTTTGCCTCAGCCGCCAAATTCAAAATTTGTTAAATTTTTGATTTCACATTCCCTTGGGGGTGAAATTTTTCGCCGTTGCATTTAGCCTCTTCTACTTTGCTTTAGTTTCCTCTCCTCGATCTTTTATCACTTTTTGGTGGTTTCTTTTTTTTTTTTGGTTGTTGTAATAATAACTAAAATTAGCAAAATTGCTAAAGTTTGACTTGCATGATTTATCTGTAATTTTACATCACATAATGGTTATGGATGAACAGCCGACAGGAGAGTGCAGACGGACGCGCAGGCTTGCAAAAACGTTCATACAGACGCGCAGACAGTCGTCTGTTCGCTACAGCAAGTGTTGATAGTGTCGAATGGAGTCGCGCCTTTTGCGTTTAGTATCAAATGTACATACATACATGCATTCCCACATTAGCGTGGTCCAAAAATGCATGGGGAAAAAAGTTAAGTTCACAGCTCCCACTCCCTAAAATTGCTTGATATCGAAATAAAATATACCTCTGCTTTTTTTATTCAATCAAAAAATATTTAGAAGTTGTTCAAAGCGCTCAAAGTTTCCCGTGATTTTATATGGCAAAAGAACAATTTTTCGTAGTCCCTGAAAATAAAAATTTCAACAGTATTTGCCGATTGCCATTTCTCAAAAAAAAAAAATTGTATTTTAGATTTTTTCCCACCCTAATCTATGTACGATCTCTAAAAAATACGGTACATTTTTTCGATATGGAAGAATCCTAGATGGAGAGAATTAAATCGCCAACTCTACTTTTTGGATCACCTAATTTATGTACAGCTTCTAAATATTTTTGATTTCAAACAAAAAAGGAGTGTATATTTTTTCGGTATAGAACAAACCTAGGAGTGGGGGAGAGTATTAATTAGTTAATTAATTCCGACTTTAATTTTTTTTTTTTACAACCCTAATGTATGTACCATCTCTAAAAATTTGTTTGATTGCGAACAGAAAAAATTGTATACTTTTTCGATATATGTAGAACAAACCTAGGAGGGGGAGCATTAAATTTCCGGCTCAACTTTTTTTTGGATCACACTAATCTATGTATGTACGAGCTCTAAATATTTTTTGATGTCAAATAGAAAACCAGAGTATAGAACAATACTAGTAAGGGGTGAGCATTAAAATTCTGACTTACTTACTTTTTTTGGATCACCCTAATCTATGAATACCCATACATACTAATAGTTTTATATTCCCCCCAAAACTTCGTTGTTGCACTATTTTTAATACAACGCTTTGAACATTAAACGTCTAGGAAAAATCCCAAAAAAAAACAAATGATGAAAACAAAAATCTTTCAAAAATAAACCAATTTTTTTTTTACACTTGCGGGTGTTGTTACCATAATTTCAACTGTCGACGAAAGTTAGTTGCTTCATGGCATTTTAACTTTTTCCCCATTTTTTTCCACAACCAATACTGCCGCCACCACCCTGGCATATGCTTTTTATATTGACGCCACTTTAGTCCACTCTACTCGGCATTACGCTGCTCCTGTCTGCACCCCGGCGCCAATCAAACGCTTTTTCTCACCGGTCATAAAGCTAAGCCATGCAATTGTTGTTAGCTGCCGGTGTTTTTTACTGCTATTTCTAAGCACTTCAATACTCTCACTCTTCACCATTGGCGTGTTGGCTTTTTTCTTTCGCCCCCTGCGTTGTCCTCATCGTCGCTGCCGTCGTAATATGTAATCTATTCAAATTTTTCGGCATATGATGTAAAAAAAAATCTATCTATGCTCGGCTATGACATACTCCTCGTATATGTATGTATAAAAAAAAAAAAAAACATAAAACTTATTCGTTGTTACTCAATTTTGGCGCATTGAAAAGTTTATAATTTTTTCGCTTATTCGATTATGTCGGCAGTGTTTCCGTATTTTTTTGGGGCAAACGGAAAATGGTTGGTTTGTGTTGCATGCATTCTTGCCATTGGCGGTCAGGTTGAATGAATATCAACGAAAAATCAAGTGAAAATTGGCAGCTACAACATATGTTCAAATGTATAGCAATATGTATATATATAAGTACCTGCTACATATGTACATACATACATACAGTGACGATCAAAAGTATTGGCACAGTGAATTTTTCGCCATACATGCAAAGGTTTTTATTCTAATTTATTTTCGATAATTTTTTATAAAAATATAGTTCATTCTACACCAGAAAACGTAATAATAAAAACTCTAAACTTTGTGCAAAACTCAGGAAAATTCATTAAATTTGCACACTAATTTGCAACTTTATATTCAGATTTTTTAGAAAAATCCTAAGTATGCAGTTTTATAGCCCATTCAAATTTAGTATAACAAAGTGCAAGTTTAAAGTTGCTAGAAAATCGCGTTGATTTTTGGCAATTTTTTTAGTGGAAGGTGTTGTTCATTTTCTCCATACAAAAAATAATTGTCGAATTACTTTGTATGGAAGAACTTGCGTGAAAAAAAATAGATGTTAGTATGTATGCAGTACATTAGGCACACAAACATTTGTAGAAATGCATGTGTAATTAAAAAAAAATAAAAATAATATGTATAATGTAGAATAAGAAAGTGGTCGTAAGTAGGAGGGTCATATGGAAAACAAAGTTAAAGATTAGTTTTTTTTTATACTCTAGCAGTAACTAGTTTGTATTTTCATCATCTTTATTCGTCATTTCTACATAACATCATTCTCTAATCATATTTCCTGAATTTTTTCTTCTTTCAGAATGTTCTGTGGCGCAAAGGATGGCCACTTACCACTCCAACTGGCGAAGTTGTCTTACACTTGGGTTCACTTGATAATGCCTTAGTGCGTCCAGGCGATCTATACTTGTGTGTTAAAAGTGGTAAGTGGCACAACTACATATTAGGGTGGTCCTTAAAATCATACACATTCAAAAAATTTTACCCCTTGTCCTACGTACGAAATAAATACAGCTTTGAAGAGTTCAAAAATTTAAACAAATTGTCAGAGGTCGTTGACTGGGTTAGAAAAAAAAATATTTATATAAAAAAATTGCAAAAATTCTACAACGTTTTCTACTTGAGATCTCATAAATTTACATATATATCTATTATTGAAACTTATTCACATAAATTCATAAACTGGCTGGCTTATATGTAGATGGTCAAAGTCAAACTTTTTTCCAATTTTTTGTGACTTAAAAAATCTAATTGTTTTTATTTTTAATATTCGTGAATGTCTTTATTTTGGTACGTGGAATTAAAAAAGGGTCTTCACATGATGTTCTCTAGGTTTTCATTTAACATTTTTGCAATGGCTTAAGTCTTATCCTAATCGGAGGCGTTGTGTTGTTACTGTGGGTGATGCTCAATCAGAACCTTTTATCGATACTTCAGGTATTCCACAAGTTAGCATTCTAGGACCATTGCTTTTCGTATTGTTCATTAGCGAACCTTAATTGCCCTTTCCCTAATTTTCTTTTGTACGCACATGATTTCAAAATTTATTTTCAGTTAATAAGAACTCCGCTGACTTAATGAAACTCCAATCGGAGCTGTATTATTTATATTGGTGGTGCTTGAGTTCACATCTTTTTTTGAATATTAAAAAGAGCTTTTAAATATGTCTCATTTTCGAAATCACGTAATTTATTAAAAACTCGATACAGCATCTCTAATTGTAATTTGCAGCCGATTATCGAAATTAATGATCTTGTTCTAATCTTTGATATTAAATTTTCATTTCTTCTTCTTTTTCTAATTTGGTGCTGTAACCGCCTAAGCGATTTTGGCCGAGTTCGTTTCTTTTCTGTGCCAACTGACGCCAATTGGAAACGCTAAGTGAAGCCAAGTCCTTCTCCACTTGGTCTCTCAATTGCAGTGGGACCTTCCTCTTCCTCTGCTACCACCAGCGGGTTACGAGTTGAATACTTTCAGAGCTGGAGCGTCGGTGTCCATTCGAACGACATGACCAAGCCAGCGGAGCCGCTGTATTTTAATTCGCTGCACTATGTCCATGTCGTTGTAAAGCTCATACAGCTCATCGTTCTATCGTCTGCGAGTCTCGCCATCGCCAACGCGTAAAAGCCCGTAAATCTTCCGCAAAATCTTTCTCTCGAACACTCGACCAATGCGTTTAGCGCTGAGCGTTGGCCATAGTTTCCTGGCAGTTCCACAGGTGATTTCGTCGTGCCATCTTCTGTTCGCTACATTAGTGAACCTCCCGGAGATAAGTAGCTTGTAAGGGTATTCCTATTTCATCGTGTATGTCCTCAATAGGGAGTTTGGTGCCAAGTCGCGACAGTTCATCGGCCTTGCAGTTCCCTTCAATGTCGCAGTGTCCCGGAACCCATAGCACCTTTGGGCGAAATGACTGAGCCATCTCGTTAAGAGATGTGCGGCATTTCATGGCTACCATGCAGGTTGTCGACTTCTTCGTAAGGGACAGCCACCTGGCTGTCAGTGAAGATGTAGATATCAGCTTGGGATATCATATCACACTTAACCAGTTTTGTGGCTCAGTCGATTGCTATCAGTTTCGCCTGAAAGATGCTACAGTGGTCTGGAAGATGAAGCTAAGGGAGATTTTCAGGTGTTCGGAGTATACACCCCCACCAACTCTCCCCTCGAGCTTTAAGCCATCTGTGCATACATGGATGGACTCGCCTCTCTTTAGAGCGTCTCGTTTCCACTCTTCCCTTAAGGGTAGGATGGTCGTAAACGCTGTAGTGGGATCAGAGTTCGGAAGGGTGTAGTCCACCGATCCGGGAAGCTCCGAAAACTCCGTTAATATTCTACCATGACCATAAAAATGTTTGACCACTTATTTAGGCTATTCATACTTAAGAAAGTAGGGCATACAGTGCCTTGTATGGTGTTGTTCTCATTGCGCCAGTTATGAGTGTGGACGCGAGCCTTTGGACCTTATCCATCTTTTTAAAGTTTACCCCTTTCCCAAGGGTGTCCCATCATACCACTATGCCGTGATGGAGAATTGTCCTAACTACCGCTGTGTATAGCCAGTGTATTATTTTGGGCTCCATCCACAATCTTTTTCCTATTGACCTGCTGCAAGAATATAGTGCTACTGTTGCTTTGCGTACTCTATCTGCAAAATTCGGCCCCAGTTTAGTTTCTTATCAAGTATGAGACTTAGATATTTGGTCCCTTCCTTTACTTCAAAGGTTTTTTCCCTTAGAGTTATAGCGTCGAGGTCGGGCGTGGTACATCTCGTACAGATTTACTATTTAATACTGCATATCTCTAGAGGCGTTCATGGTAGAGTACTGAGACTTGGTATTGGGATATATCAAATCAATTCCAAACTCATGGAAGAAAATTAGGGTTATAAGAAAAAGGGGCGTGGCACTTGCCGTACAAATTTAGTTTTTCTTTCCACATATCCCTGGAAGTGTTTGTGGAAGGATACTGGAACTTGGTATGTTGTAATGTATATAAAATTTGTCCATTGCTCCTCATTCCAAGTGCCAGGCAATGAATCTCTGATCGAACTCCATTTTCCATTTGGGTATCATTTTTATAACAGTTTCCATATGGAAAATGGACTAGTCTGCTAATAGCTTATTTTTATGTATGTTTGCACATCTTGTAAATAATATTGCGTAACCTAAATCACTTCTGATATAATTTTTCTTCTTCTTCCCTCACCTCCAGCTAATAAAACGGAAACACCACAACTGTTTGCAGTTTGGCGTAGTGCCCCAAGCGACATAGTACAACTACAACAAAAACAGCAACCGCTACATGCAAGTGCAACAGGAACTTTAACTGCCACGGAAACTGCAGACGCATCAAAAATACACAGTTATTGCATTGACTTTAGCGCAACACCAGCGCCAACAGCAACAACCCCACCAACACATCTGAGCGCATTAACACTCGAAATGTTGACGAGTGACGAATTACCGCAATTGCTGCAACAATTGCTTGTGGGCGTTGAGCATAGCATCGAGCGGGTCTCGTTGAATGAGCTGCAAATGACCGCCACGACGACGACGACGACGACGACGGCAACAACAGCAATGCCGCTGGCGGCTGATGTGGCCAACAATAATAATAATGGCAACAAAATCAATATCAACAGCATGTTAGTGCGCTGCAACAACAGCAGCAACAGCAACAACAACAACAACAACACGATTACAAACTCACCAAAATGCGCACTACGGCGCAGCGAATTGATTACCAAAAACAAAGTGCTTAACAATAAATTCATGTTGCGACGCCTAACAAATCGCCAGGATAGCATGAATTCCACATCGTCCGGACAGAGTTGTGGCAGTAGCGGAAGCACCTCCAGCGATGAGCTATTGCGTTGCAACACCAACAGCAGCAGCACCATCACCACCACCAACCATAACAGCAATCACCTAAGCGCGGGCGGTTCGGGCAATGGGATGTTGGTGAGTGGCAATAATGGCTGCTCCTCGTTGGAACCATTGAAAATGTCTGCGGGCTCAACAAATTCGGCAAGCACTTCACCAGCATTGCCGCTCTTCTGTTTGGGTAATTCATTTCCGCACATCGATAGCGATGAGGAGAATGCGGATGAGAAGCGCAGCGCGAACGGAGAGGGTGAGTAGTAACTGCATATGCGTAAAAAACGAAGCAAATTTACTTAGATATATTTAAGAAATACAATACGAGATACGAGGTTCCTTACCAAATAGAAGCCTCTTACACCGTGTGACAGTCAATTATATGGCGTAAGGATTTTTTAAAGGACTTTGAAATTTAGAAAATATGCTTAATTAAAAAAATTATTTAAAAAATGCAGTGCTATGTAGAAAAGCAGTATGAGTGTCACATTAAAGAGAAAATTCTGTAGATGTAAAACTGGTAAGATTTTATGCTTGAACATCCTTGAGATTTTGCAATATTTATTTTGGAACAACGCTCTTTATAAATTTCATTTGTTTCGCATATAGATTCCAAAATCTCGATGAACTTATAATTTAAAGTTGAATTCAACTGCTTAAGCAGGTGGCTTCCCTCTTCAGAAAATATGATATATTTTAAGCTATCTATATGCCAAAATTTCTTACAAGCGGATACCAACAAACACACACACACATCACTCGCAAGCTTTTGCATTTATAATATTTATAAGTAGCATTTTATTTGACTTTGTTAATGAAATTCCTAAGCCGGAAGCAACCCTCGTCAAAAGCGATTTCTAAAAAAATATAGCTTTCGTAAAACCTCACTCATTTGATAACCACTTTAAAATTCTGTCTTTAGTTTGTCAATTAAGTTGATTTCGAAATATTAAACAGGTGGCAGCTCCCTTTAAAAATAATATTGAATTAAAGCTTTCTTAAATATATTTCGTTTAAGTTGTAAATCTTAATACATTTTGAACTCCAAATTAGGTGGCAACCCTCTAAAATATATTTCCTAAATAGAGCTCTCTTAAATCCCTCTCGTTTGTTGCCTATGGAAATATTTAGTCAATTAATTTGATTCTCGCTTTCTATACAGGTGGCAACCCCCTCAGAAACTAACTTCGAAATCTAGCAGTTTTAAACTTCACTCGTTTGACTGTTATTTCAAAATATGTCTTTAATCTTGTTAATTAAACTGATTTTGAATTTCTAAACAGGTGGCAATCTTCTTCAAAGACATTGGGGAAATAAAGCTTACCTTAATCTCTTTCGGTTGACGTCCATATAATAATATTTCGTTAAACTTGTTAAACAAATTGACTTTTAATTTCCAACTGAACTCTCTTCAAAAATTATTTCGAAATAAGGTTTCCTTAAACGTCTCTTGATTTCATTTCCATATAAGATATTTCATTTGACTTGTTAATGATATTGACACTGAACTTTAAAACAGGTTGCAACTTTCTTAAAAACCATTTTCGAAATAAAGATTTCTTAAAACTGTCTCATTTGATACCCTATAAACTTATTTCATTTGGCTGGGTTTTTTTTTACTTTTTGAACAGGTGGCAACGCCCTTAACAATTATTTCGAAGTAGATCGTTTTAGAACTCCTTTTTTTGACATCCACGTTGTCGTAATATTTCACTTAACCTATAAACTTGATTTTAACTTTTGGAAAGGGTGGCAAGTCTCTTTAAAATTTGGAGAACGAAGGTAGTTGCTTACGCTAATGACTTGGCTATCTTTTCTCGCGCCAAAACTAGTGATCTAATGGAATTGGCCATTGGCAGTGTTTCCAACTGGGAAAAACGAAAACGGGTTAGGAGTTAACCCTTCTAAAATCGAACTTATCTTGTTGGCGACGAAGACAGAAATTGAAGAGATCCCCACCAAAGCTAGACGGAAATAGCCTGAACCTTTCCTCTGAGTCGAAGCCCTTAGATGTTATCCTTGGCGCCAACTTACATATAGGAAAGGGAAAAGAAGTGTACTATACCTTCAAAAGGGATTTGGGCAAAAACTGGCGCTGGTCACCGCATATCATTCACGGTATGTACACCACAGTCCGGACAGCCACTGGATGCCTTCTGATGTCGCCACAACACCATCTATACGATGAGGCCTAGACGCTCCCCGTCAAGGAACACAACATTCTCTGTAAACAGTTCTTAGTAGGATGCTACAGACGCGTTCACCCGAACAGACACCTGCTTGCAGCAGAGCCCTCGCCAAGGCACGTCAGGAGGCATCTACACAAACTGACGGACGAAGTCCAGAGGTTCATAAAACACCCTCTGCACTCGAAAGCATACCGATAAGCCATAAACACCATTTATAGGAAGCCGATCTCAACTTACACCGATCCTATACCTATTAATGCCGTTTTGGGAACCAAACCACCTAACATGGACGAGACAGCGCTTCGTTTGCCTCGGGACACTCGCACCGCAATATCCAAACTTCACTCTGGCTAATGTAGCAGGCTAAACTCGTACCTGCGCAGATTAGATACACCTTTGTCCTTATGAAAAAACCCAATCGAAGTTGCACGCTTCCTGGGTCTCCTGTTAGGAGTTTGACGACAACGGTTGAGGGACAAGCCGATATAGTCACATCACATATTCGTAGTAGGCGTAGCCGCAAAATAAAGTTTGGAAGCATACCAATTATGGGCATGAAGGTAATTAACAGCAGATGACGGCAAGACTGACTTAGACGTCGTAAGATGCTCATAATTTTTCCAACTAGGGAAGATTGGGTGCGGCCAGTAAATGACTTTATTTCCGCCTACATCGATGGCTCAAAGATGGAAGAAGGTGTTGGCTCGGGTCTCTACTCCAAGGCCTTTCATATAAAGCCAACATATCGCCTGGCGGAGATCTTAGGAATACAGAAGGCGGCTTGTCTCATACTAGATAGTAAGTTTCTGTCAACTAATGTCACTCTTTCGTGTACAGGCAGGAGGCAAAAAAAAATTGAGTTCCAAGGTAGTAAAATCGAAAGTGGTTCGAAAATATCGGGTATCGCTGGCATCACTAAGTCATTTCAAAGCCTTCCTCTGCTGGCTGCCTGGACAAAGCAATATCAAAGGAAATGAAATTGCTAATGAGATAGCTAAAAACGGCTGGGAAATCCAGGTTAGCGAAGCAAGAAACTCCCTACTACCACCGATTTCTTTCTACTAAGGCGTATCGAAGAATACACCACAGGCGTAACTAATGACCTATGGATCAATAGGGACGACTGTGATAGCTCAGGAACCTCAAAAAGATTTGCACTGAAGAATTATTGACGCTGACAAAATCTTCGTTAAGGGCTCTTGTTGGTATCAGCACAGCACACTGGGCATACTGACATTGAATTTAATAAATTGGGTTAGAAGGATGTGCCTCCTCCTCCTCCTGGCACTCATAGAGAACATTGACAGTGGGCAAGTCTGTCTCCGAGTGAAATTACTAGTTATTCGTAGGCCCCTTCCTAACCTAACATATTTATAAAAAAAAATTTTAACTAACAAAATGTGATTTCACTCAATTTCTTATGCAAAAAAAATGTCTAATAAAGCAAAAAAGCAAAGTACTCTTATATCCAGCAAAGACTAAAAGTTTAAACATATTTACTGTTATTTAATATTTCCTGACCTTACTGCATTTGTTTTTTTTTTTTAATTTTAAAACAAACCAAAAAAGTGACACTTCAACAAAACTTTTCAACTTTTCCTTTCATTTCCACTGCCAAATGGCAAATAACTACGAGTACGTATGCAAAACGAATCATTGAAAAATTACCAAAGCAATCAATCAATCATGCTTTGTTTTATGGCTAACAAATAAATGCTTCACCTTGCTCTTGTCGCCGAGATGCAATGGCAATGGATAAAGCGGCTGGCGTGCTGTTGCTGCTGCTCGCTCACCTGTTGAGCGCGCAAACAAAGGCAATGAGTGCAACGCCTTCTATGCAGAGATGCATAGCAAATGAAAAGGAAGGGCGTCTACTGCCGACAGCATTAAGACAGGTACGCAGGCTATAGCAAAGTGTGCAGAAAGAAAAAAAATCGCATTATAGACAGCAAGGCAAATGGAGAGAGAGAGATGCAAAGTTCAATATAGCTATATGTATGTTTGGTTACTCAGGTAGATGAACCAGCCGGCTTGCAGAAAAAAAAGCTGTTAAAGGAAACCAAAAACCCCAAAAAAAATAGAATCATTTAAAATATAATTTTAAAAGCGCAAGCAAATGGTTTTTGCTTTTCCATTTCGCAATTTAAGCTTTTTATTGCCATTGCAAGAGATTTGTTGCCCGCACGAAATTTAAAACAATCGCAAATACTACTTATTTAGGTACATACTACACCCTTAACTCCTTGACACTCCACAATTTGCCTGCGCGCCATAATTTATGTCTACCCATTTGCTTGTTTTCCTTTTTAGTGGCTTTCAAATGCAAGCGCACAAACATATACATATGTATGTATGTATATTTATTGTACTAGAAAAATGTTTGCAATTGAATTTATGTTTTAACAAAGCATAATTTATTAAAAGCTCCACTCAAAAGTCACTCATACGCCAGCGCGTACCTACATTTTTATGCTACAAGCGTACGTTGGTGGAGAGGGCATCACTGCGCTTGGTGATTACGTCGTACGACATTCAAATTATATAATGTGCAGCGACAATGACATTTTGAAACGTATGTACTTATGTAAGGCTTGTGACTCTGTTATTGGGTAAAAAATGGGGAAAATGGCAACCCAAAAAAAAGCCGCTGCAAGTCAAGAAAACTTCATGTTCCGCTGTTAGTTTGTTTGTTTGTGTGTTTGCTGCCTTCAAAAGAGACATTCACCGCCACAAATATTAGTGAAATTAAACGACGACAAATGAATAAATTGCTACAGCAATGACAAGCAACAACGCAAAGCAACATTGAAAATAAAGCAAGCTGGCATTGTAGTGCCCAAAAGCAACAGCAGCACCAACAACATCAAAAATTCAGTACCAGCAAAGCAAGCACATCAACAAAAAGTGGCAATAATAAAAATGTCAAAAATTTTTACCAGAGAGTAACAAGAGCAAACAAATGTTGTACATACTTAGAAAAGCGGAAATGAAGTCAATTGGTCATTGAACGATTTGTGGGATTGTTTGCATTAGGGTGGCGCTTATTCTTCAGAGGGGAATACTTTCGTTACAGGTGTCACGGAATAAATGGTCAAAAAACCTTTAAAAAAAATTTTTCTAAAAAAAAAATTAAATTCATTTTTATTTATTTATTTATTTTTTTTATGAAAGTTTGAAGTGGCTAGTGCTTACGTCGACTTTTGAGTTTTTTTTTTAGCTGACGGTGTTATGAGCAGGGACCGAAAATAACAATTATTTTTTTTTCGATGTTATAAAAGTCCGGCGCAAAATATTGTCGTAGAAGAAAGTTATCAATGTTCTTTTGTCAAATTTTTCTTTTGTCCATTTAATAATAGACCACCCTATCCTCATGTCAAACTTTTTACAAAAATTATAAAAACTCATAAACCATTACACCCAAAATTTTTAAACTTTGTACTACATATTTTTAGAAACATTTTAGGTGTGCAGTTTTATAACCTATTAACTTTCAGTAGGTTAAAGTGCAAATTTAATGACACTAGGGAATCGCGTTGATTTTTAATATTTTTATTTTTATTTTATTTTTTTGACGGTGGCAGGCAATTTCATCCATATAAAAGTAATTGTCGAGCATACTTTATGTAGAAGAAAATGCTCAATGTATACTTTGTACAATTACTTCAATAGTGTCATAGTCCAAAAAATACAAATATTGAGTCAATTACGCAGAAATTACCGCTACCTCTTCTTCTATGTTGCGTAAAAATTTCATAGAAATATCAATTACCAGTAGCTTACCAAAACAAAATATGTATTTATTTTTACTATGGGAGTATATGTGAATTTAAAACTTAAAAGCCGCTTTTCTGGAGTTTTGGTTTTGAGTTATGACACTATTGATGCAAACGAACGATAACAAACATAATTTTTTTTTTGCATTCTTTTAAAAACTTCGATATTGTTTTCGTCATTATAATCAGCAACAACAACGCTAATAATCAGGCTTCCTTCATTTGCCTTTCATACTCATACTCACACTCAAACTTATACTCATATTCATACTCATATTCATATCCATACTCATATTCATATTTAGACTCAAATTTATATTCGAATTTTTTATTCAAAACTAGATATATGTATTTATATTTCTAATAGTTTTCATATTCATAATCATACTCCTCATATTTGCATTCATATTCATACTTATCTTAGTCAGCCTCATTGTATTGTTCAAGTTTCTATGTCTTTTATGCATTCATATTCACACTCGTAGTCATAGCTATTTATAAAGAGCTATATAACTATAAATAAAGAGGTATACAGACCTATATATTTTCATATTTTTATTCATATTCATACTCATCCCTTATATTTATATTTATGATCATATTCATACTCATCTTCCTGTTCATAATTCAAATTATTTTGATATTCATATTCATACTCAAACTCGTATTCATAGGCACGACCATGTTTAGTTAATATTTGTCTTCATATTGGTACTCATACTACCACTCATACGCATACTTATACTCAATCTCATAATCATCTTCATAGTCGCATGCATATACTCATATTCATGCTCATATTCATACCCATTTCATATTCTTATTCATATTATTACATACCTACATTTTTTCATGGCTATGTATATTCCTCATCTTCATTATCCCTACTACTACTCAACAAACTCACTTCCGCTATACATATGTACATATATATGTATACATACATGCATACGACTATCTGTTTCCATTCCGCGACCTCTGCACTTCCTAGGCTATAAGGCATTCGAATAGCTTAAATATCGAAATTTGTGCACAGCAACAGCTAAAAAATGCACGTCCCTTAACAAAGTGAACAATTAATCGCAGCACATCGTTAACGCTCAGTCAAGAGAAGTCGTCAAAATAGTAAAATGCAAATCACGGTAAAGACACTACATCAAAATCAACGAAAAAAAAAATGCTATGAGAATCACTCAATAACACGCTCCTTGCAAAAGTGCAGCAAACACACGCACCTACGATTTCGTCATTACTAAGTGAAAGGGAAACCGTTTCTCGTTTAAGCATCAGATAATAAAAATATTGAAGAAACCCCAACAGAAATTAAGAAAAGTTAAAACCAAGCTATAGCAACAAAATAGTAAATAAGCGTAAAAACGAGTAAACAAATAATTAAAAAGAAAACATGAATAAAGCTTTCTTCATTCATAGTTTCCATTTCCGCAGCAGCTAACATCCGCTTCTCACTTAGCGCAACGTGCAGCTTCAACGCCTACCACGAAGAGCAGCGCTTCTTTCTCTCCTTTGCCGCCGCCGCCACGTGTTTTACTTGCCTAAATTATCTGGCGCTTACAATAATTGTTATCATAATTTTTTAATCCTTTTTAATACATTTTTTTATTTTTTTTTTTCAACGCCCATTTTTTGCTTACGTATTTGTTTTCATATTGCAACAACAAATACATAAATCGCCTCAGCGCATATTGCATAGTCATTTCGTGAACGTATCGGTCGACGCGCATCTCGCGATTGCAACGCCATCAACAATACCGCCATCGCCATCGCCACCGCCACAACCCCCACCACGGGCAACAAACATCAGCGTAATGACTTCACCATACCTCCCTTTACCACCTTACCGCTACTCAAAGACACATACATATGTATTTAGTTGTACCTTACGTATCCGCCGCTATCTGCTAAGCCTTGTGCACATCGCTTACATATCGATTTAATATTGCCCGAAACGCTGCGTTTGTTGTGTGGCCGGCACGAAAAGCTCATAAAACTGCTGCAGAGCATCAAATCAGCGCATTAATTTTATTAACAGTCAATAAATCTGTGCAACACTGCCACAATGCAGCGGTAAATAAATATAACAACAAAAAAAAAAGAAGAAAATAATAACAACAAAACCAATAATAGCAGCAGTAACAGTAAATGCAGTTGCAGTAAAAGCGAACGAAAAAGCAACTGCGATTGCAAAGGCATATACCCACAATAATTTAGCGAAAAAAAAACACAACTACGATTGGCAATTTTTTTGTGGAATAGTATCGATGACTTTTTGTTGCAGCGCAATGCAGTGGCAATTGTTGTTAGTTGTATGGTTACCAATTGCTTCATATTGTGGATCATAAATTATAAAGAGTTTTCTAATTTCCAGTGGCAAATTTTTACCCTTTTATCCTTGACTTAGGTTATACGCACGTTTGCTGTGTAAAAATCTATTCTTTGACATGCAATGAAGGACGGACATTTTCGGCTGCGGCTAATAATGCTTGTAATTCTTTCCATTTTTTCACTTTATTACATTGGTTCCCAAATTAATAGGCAGGCACTGCACATTAGGAGATTGCAGAGGCCTCTTTGGCAGAGGCCAATCAATCAATCAATCAAGACTGTTCGGGCTTTCGAGAAAATGGTCCATCGAAAAATCTGCAATGCGTTCTGCAATGTGCAGGAAATGTATGCGATCATCTTGGAGGGTGACCCTGGACACTCTACGGTCGTACACAGATGGCTCTAAGACCACTGAGTGTATTGAAGCAGGCGTTTATGGCCCTAGACTGAAACTATCAGTGCCAACCTTCCAAGCAGATGTTTACGCCATTAGTCTATGCGCAAAGATTTACCTTCATAGAAATTATCGAAGGTAGAAGATAATCTTACGGAGTTATGGTCAGTTGGCACTTATGGCTCTCGCATGCTTCAAGGTGAAATCCTCATTTGGTCCTGGGGTAAACTGAGCGCTTCCTTGCCGTGGGTTCCAGTATGATAAAGGAAATGCTCAGACAATCTATCTCGCTTTTTTGACTCCGCCAAAGAGACACCATTGCACCTTCTCTTGGAGAACGAGGCCGTTTCACGCAGAAGTTAGAGACGTGTCGCAAAGGCGTCAAGGGCCAGATGCCTCTATGGACTCAAAAAACTAAAAACACTTTTTTCTTCATTTACTACCCAAAATCGATACTACTTAAGTCGAGGATATCACATATAAATTTTGGCTCCGATTGGAGTCGGTTTAGACGTCTCCAATCGGGATCGAAATTTATATGTGATATCTTCGACTATAGTAGCATCGACGTAGGGGTTGACGCTTAGGAAATCTAATGTAAAAATATGCTGCCTACATTTAAGGACCACCCTAATGTACATACATAGGTAGTGATTACTATGCTGCAACAGCACTGACATGTCCATAGAATTTTTTTTTAACTCAAAAAATTAACAATAATAAAAGTTTTCGGTATATTATTTATTGTCAAAAATATTAGCAAAATTCGTTAAAGTCTCATAAAATTTTTATCTTTTCCTTTAGAAGCATTCTGAGTACGCAGTTTTGTAGCAAAGTAAATTTTAGTATAACAAAAAGCTAACTTAAAGGAGCTAGGACTTACCGTTACTTTTTGGCTATTTTATTTTTGTGGAAGGTTCTTCATACAAAAAAAATTGTCAAGTATACTTTGTATGGAAGAAAATGCGCTAACAAAAAAATGCCAAAAATCAACGGTAGGTCCTAGGTACTTTAAACTTGTACTTTGTTATACTAAAATTTCATGGGCTATAAAACTGCATACTGCAAAATGGGATTAAAAACTCTTGATGAACATTTATTAGAAATCGTTTTTATAAATGGTGCATGGTGCGCCATCCTGCTGAAGCCTAAGATCGTCCAAGTTTGTGTCCTCAATTTCCGGTCACAACAAATCGTTTATCAGACTCTGGAATTTAATTCCGGAAGAAATTGTTTCGAAGACTGATGCTATCAAATTCCTCTAGATCTTTGCCATGCAAAATATTGCGTAATTCATTTCAGAAAAAGCGTAGCATGTAAAGTAGTCTACAATTCATGTATGTACATATGTATGTATGTAATCCAAAAATAACTAAAATAAAATCGCTCCACATGACAACTCTACTCACTCGCCGTCTAAACGCGCCTGTGTAAATATGACTGAAATGATTAAATGCAAACAATTCAGTTGCCACGGTTAGTTTGGGTTGTTTAACAAATTTCTAGCGCTGATATCGCTGATGTTATTTTAAACATTACAATAAAGCGAGCAGCAGCAGCACGTTGCAGCGTTGCGGCAGTTATTTTGACTTTGTTATGCACTTAATGCCCGTGGAGGGTGGCGTTTGCTTGGTGTTTGCATTTTATTTTTTTTTTTGTTCTTCTTTTACGGCGCATATTTATTTTGGCACAATGCGGCAACGTTGTATTTACAATTATCAATATTATTATTATCATTTTGCAAACACTATTATTATTATTGTTATTGCTGTTATGAGCGTAACTTCTCGTTGTTGTGATATTCGTATCGATTGTTGGCTTTTGCCGTGAATGCCGCACAAACCGCAATGGCACAAAGGTGATGGGGTGTGAGTGGCTGTGTGTGTCTGTGCCTGAGTGGAAATTTGTTTTTGCTTTAATTTTTTTTCTCTCTTACAAACTTGTAACTTATTTGATGTTTTGTACACAAACGCAAGACAGCTTTTAACAACTTTAATTTTCCAATATTCATTAAATGCCCAAAGCGAGCAAATTAATTCGTTGCGCTTAGTTATATATAAGTATGTATGCATGGAAGCAAATCTTTTGCAAAAATACGCTTACACACATATGTACATATGTATATGCATACATTTATCTATGGGCTGTAAGACATATGTACATCCATAGACTTACATATATATATTTTCCTTTTGAATTTGTGATTTAACTGTATTTGTTGCACTTGTTGCTGCCGCCGCACAGTGGTGACAAACTGCAATTTACTGTTCAAAAATAGTTCAGAACCATAATTTTTCAACAGATTTGATGCTAGGCATTTTATTCCAAATGCATAAAAAGTGCTCATAATGTCAGCAACAAAATTATTTAAACATTGCACTAAAATTGTATGCGCTATAAAACTGCATATATAAAATTTTTCTAAAAATTTCGAAATATAAATTTGAAATTTTTGTGAAATTTTTTTTTTATAAATTCAAACAATTACACTAAAAATGAATTCGCTATAAAACTGCAAATCTAAAATTTTTCTAAAAATTTCGAAATATATGTAAATTAGAAATTTTTGTGAAAAATTTTTTGTAAATTCAAACAATTGCTTTTATATTTTTTTCGCCTTGGTTGAAGCCTAGAACTATTTTAAAGTAGTTTTTATTGTGTATCGTTTATGTGCACTAAAAAGTTGTATATAAAAAAAAAAATTTAAAAATTGGGCTATTACCAGTTTTCATTAAAAATGTATTTAAAACAAAAAATCTGAAATCGGTTGAAAAATGCTGGCTTTGGACCAAACCATATTGAACATATGAAAAAGCAGAATATTTGTTGAGACTTAAGGGACCAGAAGCAACATCAAAATACACGTAAATTTTGATTTTGCTCAAATGCTACCGCCTGTTTCATATGTCTTTCTCCGGATTATTTTGGACTAGTGCACTGCAGTTTGGCACCACTGCTATGAAATTTATAGTTTATAGCACAGAATCGTATACTTTTGTATGGTGTCCACGTATGTATATATGTATGTACATATATTTAATATCTTACGCTTTAGACACGCGCCACTTTAAGTCAATTTAGTTAAAAAAAAAATAAAATTTTACTTTTTATTTGCGATAAGTGGCAAGGCGTTGCTACTGCGCCCGATAGAATCGGCAAACAGGCTAACGTAATTTATTATATGTACATACATGTGGCTTATACTTTTAATATTTGTTTTACGAAAGTAAGTATGTGCTTAAGCAAATAATATTTAGACATGTTTTTGCTATTAATTTGCCAGATTGCATGTAGTGTCGTGCACGATTTCAGGCAGGTGCAAGATTTTTAATTCACATCGATTATAAAATAGTTTTCTTAGCTCGACGGTAAAGATTAAAAGGCTTTAAATTACCGGATTGTCCCTGTAGCGGCTGTATATTTATTTATACATTAACATGTGTATATATGTATGAATATGGGTCAATCCTTCTCACATCGACCAAAGGTTGGAATCGACCATTTTTGATTTGGTTGAATTTGGTTCGAACTTTTCTTTTTTCATATAATCCAGTCCTGCCAATGAAAAAATTAAAAAAATTTCATTATGAATTCCACAATTTCCGACATTTTGCAAGTTTATATTTTGAGTAATTTAAAAAAATTTAAGAATTTCAAAATTAAAAAATCGTACAAGCAAAAACGTATACAAAAATACTACCTCAATTTTTCCATACACTATTTTATTTTCATTTAGAATTTGCAAAAAAAAAATTTGAAGGTTAAAAACTGATATCTTAAAGAAAACTCTTGAAAATTTCAGTATCTATAAAATCAATTTAAAAATAAGAAAAATAAATAAAAATTTCGAAATTACATAAATCATAAAAGCAAAAACATAAAAAATTTTGGCCAATTTCTTCTGTACAATTTTTATTTTATTTTTAAAGGTTAAAAACTGATATCTTAAAAAAACTGTTGAAAATTTCAGTATCTATAAAATCAATTTAAAAATAAGAAAAAAAATAATTCGAAATTAAATAAACCATGAAAGCAAAAACATAAAAAATGTTGGCTAATTTTTTCTATACAATACCTCCTATCTTATAAAATACTGAAATTTTCAAGAACGTTTTTTTATGACACCTATTTTTGGAATTTTTAAAAAACCAAATTTGCGAACTCCAAATAAAGTTATGCTAAAACTTTTTTATTTAATTTAAATTTATTTTTAACTTGGAATTTGCAAAAAAATTTAATTCAAAAACTGATCACTTAAAAAAACTGAAAAATTCGGTATCTTTGAGGATCAGTCGGAGGTATTGTAAAAAAAAAAAATAGCCAAAAATTTATATAAATTTTTGCTTTTACGATTTCTTAAATTGTTCTCTTAGTTTTTGATTTTTTCAATATATATATTCTTCATATAGTCCCAAATATCACCATCAAAATGAAACCACAACCGTTTTTGTAACTACAATAATTTTTTAGATATATGTAGGTAAATTTTAAAAATATAATTTCCAAAATTTTCAACTTTACAAAAAATATTATTTCCTTTTGCAGAACTTCGTTATATGATAAGCGAAAGGTTCTTAACAAAATTCATCGAAATCGAAAATGATCGATTTCAACCACTGGTCGGTTTGCCATGTATTGACCCATGTGTATAAAAAGCTAATATCCAAGAGCTTAGCGCATATTTACAGAGTTCCGGGGCGAGAAGCTGCACCACTTTGTTCTGCCCTTAAGGAACGATCTATACTATATATCTCTGCCGGGCATCGCAGTTTAAATTATGCAATACAGATAAATTCCTTTCGAGAATACTCCCCATGATTTTTGATCTGATAAAAATACCATTAACCATTTTTGTGATTCAACTCCAAATCTACGCAAGGTCCTAGAAGGAATAGCTGGCATACCCATTTTCTTTCTGTTAGTACTCGATGCCTTTTTCAGGTGAATCCTAGTAGACCTTGTAATGGATTTTTTTGCTGAGTTTCACCAAAGAAGTATTTACCCAGAATTTTGAGCCACTTTCTCCGCAGCTCTTGGCGCTCGAAAAATAAGTATTGAATGGATTGTAACTCTTTCTCATCTCTACACCTTCTTTAGATATCATTATGTCGGGCTTCGAACCTAGCAGCCATATAATCAAAAGCCCTGTTACTCCCGAGAGACAGTGCTAAATAACTAAATATATGCTATAGAAAGATTGTAAGGATCTTGATCGCACATTTGCTGACCACAACAATGGCAAGTTTTGTCGTCATTTCAATTTCTCATAGTTATCTCAGCCTGGAATACACAGCAGTAATCTGCAGTATCTGAAAGAAGACGAGTGTCCAATGTCTTTAAAAATCGGGTTGTGGTCAAAGTGATCTTCGGTGATTTGATAATTACAGCTCCCATACTTTAGAGTCGGCTCTGTCTGTAGTGGTCCCTGCCACTTATTCGCGTCCTGCTAATAGACCTAAGCCTCGGCGCGCACTTGGCTGCAGCGCTTACCACTTACTTGTCTATGGATGTCTTTCTTTATGGAAGGATAAGTTGAGTTATCTTTTTCAGTAGCTCTTCATCGGCTGCAAATCTAGGCTACCAGACTACTTAAGTGTTCTTTAGGCTGCTTTATAGAAGCAGTTAATATGTTTCTCAAATGCGCGAAGTTGATAAGGGTTGCCAAGGGAGGAATCAAGGCTTTGGGCCCACTATTTCCGCCAGGTCACTGTCCAAAATTACTATACGCCGTTGGGTAAGTCACCTCAACACTTTCTGCTTAGCTATACATTCTTCGAGAATCTGAAGTTCAGTCATCTTGGCTCACTCATTTGATATAACCCCGACGCCAACAAGCGCTTCGTTGGTTGGAGACGGAAACTGCAAGGGAAAGTGATCTAAGCCAAAAATATAAGAACGCCAATATTCTTGTTAAACGTTTTGTAAAGAGCCATTTGAGAAGAGCTTGCTTGGAATCTTTAGGTGTTTCTTAAACAAACCAAATTTGGTTTCCGGTATGACCAAAAATTTTTTTAGTCATGAGCTTTAGATTCTGATATCAGCAATCTGCTTCGTAAGTTTGATCTGCGGTCTGCAATGTCTTGAGATCTATAGGACTCTAGGCCGCGATATTGAAGATGATTTAGGGATCCTAATTTTTTTTCAACTGACACGCATATCACCGGCGCTGAGCTAACCTGAAATGGCTGCGCACTGGATATTTCAAAGCCTAGTGAAGTGCCCGCCTCTCGGAGCTACTTCAAGTGGCCGTTCTCTCAGCAATATCTTCAGAGGTGTGTGGGGCCTTCTTGCTGGGCCTAACGGAATTCAGCTATCATTAAATTGAACAGAAAGGATTATTTATTATTTTATAAACCAAACCATGGTCGCTGGTTACAAAATTTGGTCTCGGGGAAGATTGTTTCATAAATATACGTTCTAAGCAGCAGAGTAAACGCTAGAGCATCTGCTTTCATCTGTTCTGTACTGTTGAGATTTCTTGCTATTTTTTAACTGCCTAAAAAATTTTAAGATGGAAATATATAAACAAAATTTTTGGCAAAAGTGGTTTAGCCATATAAACTCAGCCTTGTGCCACTCAGAAATCGAATATTGCCGTCGTAAAACTGGCAGAAATCACAAATGCCAACACGAATTTAATAGCAAAAAAAAAAACAACAAAAATTCTTGAGAAAAACCGATGTGGCGATTTACGACGGAAACCGCTACGCCTGCAACTATTGAAATCACCACTAAATCCGCCCACACGCTAGATTAATTTCGCTTTTTAAAATACACACACACTCAGGAACGCGCGCGCGCGCGGACACATAAATTCACAAAAATTCATAACACTACTACATACAAACATTAAAAGTGGTTTACAATTACTAAACTATGCCATAACTTAAATAGTAAAAAGTGTATTGAATATCATAAAAAAAAGTAGTATTTATCTGCGCGAAACGACCGCAAAACCACTAAACGGGCGAACGATGCCTATTGTGCGACAGCTAACTGCATATGCAAATGACATGCCACAAACAGTGGCTATTGCACTTGCGCGCACCAGTACAAGGCAAGCTGGCTGGCTTGCCAGATTGGGTGGTGTGTGCGATGAGTGCCGTAAATTGCGGCGTACAGAGGGAACGATGTGGTGGCACACACACTTGCTGATCGCATTGCCGACAATCGAACGAACGAAATATCGTAAATATCGATGGGCAAATGTGTTGTAGCTGGCAAACCACGGTGGTATAGGTGGATAGGTGGAGGCGTTGGTAAAATCACGATACGATAAATGTAGCAATTTGTCAAAAAATGTTCAAAACGAAATACATATGTGCAATTTCTTTTTCATTTATTGAAAGATGATGAAACTTCAGAGTACATATATTCTCTGTCACTGTCCGCCTTTGGCCATACAAAGATTGGCCCGTTTTAAAGCTTCAATGATCGAACCTTTTATTATAAAGAATTCGCCTATCAAGTTTATTTTGGGATTCCTTACGGAATCTGAAGGTTTCTTGGCTACACTGGGCTAGGGACTCTCACTTTAAGAGACACAAAAGATCTTTCTATTTGTGTCCCTATCTTTGTATTTATCTTTAACTTTATCTTTATTCTGATCTTTTTCGTTATCTTTATCTATATCTTTATCTATCTTTATATTTAACTTTATCTTTATCTGTTTCTTTATATTTATTATTGTCTTTATTTTTATCATAATCTTTATTTTCATCTTCATCACTAAATTTATCTTTATCGCTATCTTTGTCCTTATCTATATCTTTATCCTTATCCTAGTCTTTATCTTTATCTCTTTACATTTATCTTCGTCTTTTCCTCCATCTTCATATTCTTCTTTACGTTCATTCTCGTGCCTCATCTTCACCTTAACCACAATCTTAATCTTTGCGCATTAAATTAAACTAGTGTACGCCCAGCGTTTGAAATTCGACCACTCAAATTAAGGGTAGTTGAGGCGGATTGAGCTAAGTTGAGTTTAGTTAAGGTGAAGTGAATTAAATTGAAGTGAGTTCAGGTGAGATGAGTTTAGATAAGTTGAGGTGGGCTAAAATGAGTTGTGCTGAGATGAGATAACATTAGATGGGGTAAGTTTAGATGAGTTGAAGTGAGCTGAGGTGAATTGAGTTGAGATAAAATGAGATGAGTTTGGAGAGATCAGTTGAGGAGGAATGAGTGGACTGGACGTGACGCTAGTTGAGGTGAGATGAGGCGGAGATGAGGTGATTTGAATTAAGCTGTGGTGAGTTGAACAACGTACCATAACCCATAGCACAATGTGGCATAGCATAGCATAACATAACATATCATAACATATCTGATTCTTAAGTTTAATCTTTTTATCAATCTCTGGCATTTTATCTATCTTGTTTTCTATATTTATTTTTATCTTTGCGTTTTTCTTTTCACTTTATCTTTTTCATTACATTTCTTCTGACATTTATATTCATTCTTTTCCGCTTGTGAAACGTCGTTATATTTAGTATTTAAATTAAATTTATCTTTCGCTGTGTCTTTATCTTTAAGTTTTTTTTTATATTTGCACTTATCCCGTTTGTCTCCTGCATACTCAACTTTACCTTCTTCCTTGTATGAATCTTATTCCTAAGCCGCTGCTGAGCCCGTTTCTTTAATTCATTGTCAATATTTTAAAAAAGCTCCGGCCTTAGCCAATTCACCCGCTCTCTCGTTACCATCTTCGTTCTTCTGGCTCAGAACTCACCTTGAGAGTGAAATATACCTGACTGAATTACCAACCGCATAGCAAAATCTTGCTTTTTTAAACTATATTATACTGGGTTGCGGTAAATACTCTAATGCTATTCGCTAGCCTCACATATACCCAGAACAAAGTGATGCCAAGCTTTCCTATCTCTACACCGCAGCCCATCTCAGGTCTCTTCTTCATTTCCTTATGGTACAAAGGACTTCGTTTTACACAGCTGCCAATCTCTGTGTTTTACTGTGTAAATCTCTAATATCAATAAATTACCATGGTTAAGAATAATTCGGCTTGATACAATTTAAAATTAAATGCTAACTTATCTGTAAATTTCTCAGTTTATGCCGCGTAAATGCTTTATGTTTATTTTTTCCAAATTTTTTTTTATTTTTTCAAGCAAAATTATTGCATATCACAACTCGGTGCACGTTTACTCGTTTTCGTTTTTTTTTTTTGACGCATTGCATTTTGTACGTGCGGCGAATTTCCCTCACTCATTGGTAAAAAAAATTTAAATCTTATTATTGTTATTGTTCAATTGGATGTAAATACTGACAATATGCGCATTATTGTTTTTATTATTGGCAATTTTACGGTAGATAAATGGCTGCAATTTGATTGTATGCTTTGCATAATAATTTCTGAATTACCAAACCAATTTTTTCATTTGAATACGTACTGTGTTTCTGTTTCTGTTTCGCTTTTCTTTTTGTTTTTCTTTTTTTTTGTGATCACATATTTGGCTCGCGGCATGTGTAGGTGTCAAGGTGCATTAATTCATTTAACACATTCGAGATGTATGTAGATCTGCATTCACACACACACATGCACACACACACACAAACACACATATATATATGTGTATATATACACAATTGTTGCTAACTGCATTACTTTGTCTGTGGAAAATCGCCGCAGCAGCACCACCTGCAACGACAATGTGGCGACACGGCGACATGCAACAAATGTGCGCTGCCACAAGGCAAGACAGTTAGTTGATGTTGAGTGTTGCATGCCGCGGTGTGGCATGTGTGAATTTTCAAAGTTAATTTCAGTGGGCAGACTAAAAAATGTCAAACTGGTTGAAATTATTTAACAAAAAAAACTAAAATACTTGCATTTTTCAAACGCACAACGATAGCTACATACGTACAAACTCGCAAGCATCTACGTACATACGAGTATTTGTTCGACTGTTGCGGGAGTTGCAAAGCATATGGATTTGTGTGCAAATGTTTGCTTCTGTGGTATTTAGAGCAAATATTTATGTACCTCTTACATATAAAAGTAATAAAAGTGTTTGGCTGCAGATTGAGGAACATACATACGTACATACGTACATACATACATACATGCATGCAAATATGCATATACACACATACACAATTACGAGCATATCACAGTGCACGCTTTTCATTCATCGTGGCACTGCAATCGATCGTTTCCGATAGCTGCCGCTAAACAAGCTGTAGTAATTAAAAAAATGTGAGCGTGTAGCCCACGCAGTTTTGCGGTGCGCGCACCTGCAACAATGCTCTGGTTAAGTAAAAACATTTTTTTAAGCTTTTTTTAGTTTTTTTAGTGTTTTTTTATGCATATATGCCACTAAGTGTTCTTGTTTTTGTTTTTTTTTTGGCAGTGCTGTTGATTTGCAATTTAATCCCCCGTTGAGTAAATAGCCGCCGTGCGGTGGTAAGTCGTCGGCCGTCCAAGAGCTGGCAGCAATTGCAAGCTCCCACAATTGAATGCGATTGTGAGCGCGTAAGCAATTCATTTGAGTTTTTAGTACGCATTGTTTTTGTTGCATTGATTGCTGCACCGCCATATGCGGGTCACTCGACACACTTCCCCATCAATGCCAAATGATTTTCAGTGCAGGCGCGAAACGCTATTTGCCAAATGTCCATTCACATGTGAGCTGGAATCGTATATACATATACATATATGTACATATGTATTTAAACAGAAAAGAGTAAAAGTATTTGGCCAGCAAATAAATAGTCACTTGATATATGCCGATAAGAGATATTGCACTTGAATCGATTAAATGATGGAAGCGTTAAGACTTGACTAATTGAAGAATGTTTTTGTATAAATAGATAAATGTAGAAAAATAAAATTTAGTAAAATTTTTGTGAATTTTTATTACGAAATTTTGATAAAAAATTAGTTATGTTAAAAAATTAAAAGTAAGAAAAAAATATATAAAATAAGATAAAAACCTACTAAAATATATCTGAAAGTTTGTGAGTGATTTCACGCTAACGCGACTTAATGGATTTTGCTGAAAAGTGGCGCACAGAGAGCCGATGATTTGGATTTAATTTATAGGATGATTTTTAAAAGCGTTGCCACCTGCTGTAAAAAGTAAAGTTCATTTTAGATTAAAAGTCCAACCAAATTTTTACTATATGGTTGCAAAACGAAAGTAATTTAAAAAAGTTTTATTTCGAAAATATTTTTAATTGTCACCTGTTTGAATAGACAAAACAATTTTATAAAAAATTAAATAAATAATTAAAATATGGGTACCAAACAACAGAGGTTAAGTATAAATTATTTGAAAAATATTTTAAAGAGGATACGTGGCAACCCCCAAAAGTCAAATTAAATTTCTTAATAAGTTAACTAAAGTACTATAATATCGATGTCAAAAGACATAGGTGGATTTAAAATTAGTTATTTTTTGTAGAGGAATGCCACCTTTTTAAAACATGTATAAATTAATTTTGGTCAATATGTTGAATAAAATATTACAATATGCATGTCAATCCAAAGGGGTAAAGCATAATGAAGCTTTATTTCGAATATATTTTTAAAGGGAGTGGCCACCCATTTAAAAGACAATTTAAATTTAATCAATAGGTTGAATGAAATGCATCAAACAATCGGGATGTCAATTCAAAGGAAATTTAAAAAGTTCTCCTTGGAAATTATTTAGAAAAGAGATCGCCAAAATTATTTTTAAAAGAGGTCGAAAAAAAATTTAAATAAAATAAAAAAATTTAGACATTTTATAATAAGATGCAAAAATTCTAGTTCACTTTTGATTCTTATTATTTCGGTCAGAAAAACTAACTAAAGTATCCAAGCAAAAGAGGTTTGAGAACCCATTGTTTTAAAAATGTTTCAAAGAGGGTTCCCACCTTTTTAATAGTCAAATTCACCTATTAGCGAGTTAAATAAAGTATTGCAATGTAGGGAGGAACTTTTTAACTTTTTTTCTTTTTTTTTAAATTTAACTAAATTTCGTTAAAAGTTGAATAAAATATCCCAGCACGGTTGTGAATCCAAAGAGTAATAAGTATACTATATAAGAAAGATTTATTTCGCAAATAGTTTTAAAGGGGTTGCCAGCCATTTAAAAAAGAATTTTGATGTAATCAATAAATCAAATTAAATATAATAATATGGATGTCAGATGAAAGAAATTTAAGAAAGCTTCACTTCGAAAAACTCTTTAAAGGCGCTTGCCTTTGTACAAAAATTAATAAAAAAAAGTTAAAAACTCTGAGACACGCTGTGTCCATTTTACAACAGAAAACAATAATATGAGTCCGCGTTTGATTTGTATTGTTTTGAGCAGAAAAACAGACTAAAAATTTCCGAGTAGGCTCAATAATGCAAAAAAAAATTCTTGAAAATTCATAAATAATTCATAAAAACCGCCAAAAAAACTCAGAACGGTTCTACAAAAGCCGAAGCGCAGAAAAGGATCGATAAAAAGTCTAAAAGTTTGATAAGTTTTAAATTTTTTTTCCAAATGTATAAACATCTGTAGTTGTGTTCTTAGCTAAGGGTCTCGTAAAATTAAAATGTAAGGTAACGATATACTTACATACATATGTATGTATGTATGTCTGCTGTGTAACTCAATCCTGTTCTATACAAAATTGCGACAAAAATAAAAAATATTCAGAACACACGAAATACGCGATTTGAATTTTTCTTTTTTACGTCAGTATATTTTTTAAAAGGACTTTGAAATTTCAAGGATATTAAATAAAAAAACTTTAAATTCTGTACAATGTAGAATAATGATATGAGAACCATATGAAAGAGAACACTTTGAAATTTCCAAGTATATAATATATTCAAAAACTTATTTTAAAAATTTTGCGCAATGCAGAATAAAAATTTGGAAACCATTTGGAAGAGAAAATTCTGTACAATTAAAAAATTATTATTTTTTGGTCCACAAGGATTAACAGGCATTGAAAATGTCCTTCTAAAACTTTATCCTTTTAAATTTCCAATAGTTCTTTTCGAGAAACAGTTTTAAGTTTTTCTCTCTCAGGTCAGCATATTTTATAAAAGGACCATAAAATTTCAAGGATATTAAAATCAAACAATTATTTTGAAAATTCTGTGCAATGTAGAATAACAATATGGGAGCCATATGAAAGAGAAAATTCTGTAGAATTAAAAAAATATTATTTTTTGGTTCACAAGGATGAACGAGCGTTGAAAGTGTCCTTCAAACACTTTATCCTTGAATATCCTTGAAAACTTCCGTTAGTTATTTTTGAAAAAAAAAAGTTTTTCATTTTTTTCTTTGAAGTTAGCATATTTCTTAGAAGGACTGTAATTTCAGGGATATTGTGAATTCAAAAAATTATTTAAGAAATTCTGTGCAATGTAGAGGAACCACATGAAAATTCTGTAGAACTAAAAGAAAATATTATTTTTTGGTTCATAAGGACGAATAAGTTTTAAAAATGCCCATTTCATAAATGTTTTTGTACCTAAACTATTAAAATTAGGAGTATGTAGTAGTGAAGGACATTTTCAATGAAAATTCGGCCTTCTACACCAAAAAAAAATATTTATTTTTTTTATTATAGAGAATTTTCACTTTTGATACCCATCTTGTTGCAATGTAGAATGCACTAAATTACAAAAAAAAAAACATTGAATTAATCATATCCTTGAAATTTCAAAGTCCATTTAAAAAATCCGGAAGTCGGGGAGAAGAACTAAAATCACAGTTTGACTATATTTGGCCCAGGTCTATTGATTTTTCTTGTGTAAAATGGACTATCGAGAGGTGTAATCACAACCAAAAAGTTTCTTATTTTCCTGCAAAGCATGTATGTATGTATGTACGTACCTAAGTATTTTCCAAAAATATTAGCAAGCTATGAGCTAACACACTTTGTGCATTAAATATTTGGTCATACCAATAGCAATATGTATAAATAAGTGGTATGCAATTTAAAACAACGCGTGTGTGGGCTGAGTAACAGCAATTAAATAGAACACGGCAAACAAGAGAATAAATACGTACATACAAACATACATTTGCTACATAGTATTTTAGCATGAGTATGTATGAAAATATATTCGGAAACCAGCAATTTAAAAAACCATAGTTGTATGTACTTAACTTTGAAACGCCAACCACTGACCACTGACCGATTTATACCTTTCAAATTGCCACTCACTACAAGCAGTCAAAAATTTTTCAAATCCAAGCGACTACCAAAAAAAAAACATATTAATAGCACCAGCAATGCAATTTCGAATTCTAATAATGAATAAGTATGTATCTATATCAGAAAGCAATAACGACCAATCAAATTATCTTATCTTTATTACAGATCAATTCGAATGCGAAATTGTGCCACCTGCTTCGATCGGCGAAATCCCTGAGAAGCTCTTAACCACATCGGGTATTTATCTGCCAGGTAAGTTTGATTGCCAAAAAAAAAAAAACGAAAAAAACACAACATCCGCTCTAATAAATTAATATATTTAGTTATGTGTATATGCAGGGCCGGATTAACATTGGTGGGGCCGCATGGGCCGGAGGAAATGTGCGGGTGGGGCTCTATAACGATTACCTACAGATTAAATTTAGCGTGGAATAAGTCACCACGTACGAAATTTTTCCCTAGCGGAACGTTGTTTCGTCGTTATTTTTGAGCCGATAGGTAGCTTGCTCTGACTCGAAAAGATTCAAATGTTTTAGCTGTTTCTCTGTATATCTCGAAGGCTAGAGATTTTCTACTCGAATTAAAGCCAGAAGACAATGCACCATGCTGTTTCGAGCGGCCTCATTTTCTTTACAATATTAAACTATTCATCGCCATTTCGCATTGCTATCAACGCTTCTGTATCGAGGAGAAATCCAACTCTCAACCCTTTTATAGCATCAACGCATCGTGTCGCGACGTGACCAGCGGGTAACATATACATTTTTGAGGCTGTAGCTGTTTCCAAAGCTGACAATTTAGTGCTCAAAATGTCATATTGTATTCCCGAAAACGTGAAAAATAAAAAGCTCCTCTAAAAAAATCGAAGAAATCGATCGCCGCTGCTTTGCGATCAAATTTGATATATGTACACTAGGGTGGTCCAAAAGAAGTAAAGTGGGAAAAATATACCCCTATTTTTTATTTTGAAATCAAAAAATATTTAGAGATGGTTCAAAACGCTCAAAGTTTTCCATGTAGTTCATATGCGGAAAAAACAACTTTTCGTGCAAATGGTATAGAATTCTTGAAAATATATTTCGATCGGAAAACTCTGGTTGGTTCTCTTCAGGAGACTTCCAATAACAATACCCAACTGCTAATTTACGAATTATTTTGTAAGAGCAACTATGCGTCTAATCGAAATTTCACTTAATACACTTTTGAGGCAACATTTTTCGTAGAAAACGATGACATTTTTTTTTAATTTTTAGATTTCATACCTTTTTGGTGGCATACCTAAAATTCCGAGGCTGGAGCAAAAATATAATTGCTTGAATCGAGCCTCAAAAATTCAAACCTGGTCACACTGATCGCATGTTTCCGTGTTCCATGAAGTGTCCAGCTAAAAATGGATGACAATGAGCTAGTAGTTACTCTTAGTTCAAGTTTTCGAAATAAATTTCCATCACTCGATGATTCAAAAATTGCATCGGAATCTCGGGAAGCCACGCCATGTTCCGCTAGAAATTTTACGGTGTTGACAACTCACTTTAACGCCGCACGCCGCATCTCAAGTTACTGCATTGCTTGGTCTACATAAGCTAAGTTCTGAACCTCCGAGTTGCACATTGTACTAGAATTCAATCGGTGCCATTCTTTGACTTGTCGGGGAACTACTTAGTTCAACATCGATTGGAAATTTCTGTGCGATGAGCAAGTTAAATAAAAGCTTATGAAAAGCAATAATCAAAATATGTAAAACTATAGATGAGCTGCTTTTTGTAAAGTTTTTCTTGACTTTTTGTAACGCCAGAAAAACTTAAGAATGTGAGCATGCAAAAAATACTCTTTAATATTTTACCAAAAATTTTGATGACAAAATTTTTTGTGCCATACAAAAATTTTCTAATAACTAATTTTATCGTGATCGCGGCCCCGTCGGCCCCTGCTTTAATCCGGCCCTATGTGTATGTACGTATGTATTTCCATCGCCCGCTTTGATTGCCCACCATTGGCGCGACTTAATCGTTTTTGCATATTTCTCATTAACACCACGCTTTTATTTATGGCGATTTAAATATTCTCGATCGAACTTTCGCTACAAAATTTTGCATATAAATTGTTCCACTAAGCCAATAAACTCAATTTGTTAGAAATTTGTTTTTTGATTCATGCGCTCACAAGCTTCCGACGTTATCGCCAAATCGATTTGCATTTCAATTGCTTTCCTGCCAAGCCCACGTTCCTACATACGTACATACATACATACATACATGCATAAGTATGTGCCTGTATTAATTGCCACAACACTTGACTAGGTTGATCGCGCTATTGATAACGATCGTGTGATGTCGATCGCACGCACGCCATGCCAATGCCACAACGCATCAAATTTCCGTGCGCTCATCATCACAAATGGCCCCAGCTAAGACTAGCCAAGCAGCCAGCCATGTCATAAATTCGGTGATTTGTGTGAGGTGGAAGTGAAATTCTTACACGCCAACATTAAATAGCATCGGAGCGCGCTTCAGCTTATCTGCCTAACTAACTAACTGGCTTTTCATTTTCATTAGTGTCATTCAATTTTACGTGCAACACTTGGCAAAATCAATTTCAATGCCACCATTGGCATCATCAGCGTCAACACGCATGCCGCTGAAGACTCTTCCAGACTAGACTGCGCGCTTAATTAAATTTTTCTAAAGAAGCGCTTCTACGTATGAATGAATGGCCGTATGCGCTTGTGTGAACTCGTAAACGTTGCAACTGCCGCTCGCTGCATTCGTTGTTCGCACAAAGTTATTGTTGTTGTTGTTTCATCTACATTTTAACACATTAACATTCAATTGACCACCCAAAGTGTACGAAATTGGCTGGGGTGTAAAGTGAATGTTGCACACAGGTACGCCTCCTATGTATGTGGTGGCATGTGGCATGCGCTCTATGCGCTTGGTGGTTAAGCGGTTAGGCGATTGGGTGTTTGGGTGTTTGGGAGTTTGCTGTGGTATCACGCTGTCTGGCCGTGGTAATTGTGTCAAGTTCATTTGTAGCGTAAATGACATAAATTTAATTGACATGCAAATTGGTTCGTCGATGCAATTTTTTTTTTTCGCCGCTACAGAAATTTAATCATGTACCCGTTTGTTTAAAGCTTTTCACTTTTAATAAAATATGCTCACGCTTAATGAAAAGTGACAGATTGAAAGCGCTATGAATAAGTAATATTGCTGTTAGATACTTACAAAAGCGGGTCTTTGGGTCAAATTTTGTGAGCGTTAATGTGTCACGAATTTAAATTCAATGAAGGTAAGAGAATGGCTGAGGCGGCAAGATCGATACTACTGGGTTGTTGCTGGGAAGTGCGACTGTCTCCAAAGTACCATAACTGGGCTCATAAGAAAACAGAGAAAACGTAAGAGGCATTTAAATGCGGTTCGAGGCCTTTTTCCAAGCACTAAACTGTTAAAATCAGAGGCTCTAAATAATAATAATTTCATGGTGGAGCTTTAGAAATGTCAGCCAAATCTTCGTAAGAATTATAAAAATGTTTTCATAACACTGTTCGGCAGCCTGCCAAATGGAATAGACGAAATCAAGTTTTTCTGAAAATCTGGATTGTATATAGGAAAGTAGTTTTTCAGTTTTTCCAGGTTATCGATTTAAAGCGTTTCGTTTCAATTGCAAAATCCGTTTCTAGGGTTTTTTGGGGTTGGAGGAATCTGAACTTGCAATTTAGGTACTTTTACCCCAAACGGCCCGACGCGCAGTGGTAAAAACGGGCAATCTAGGCGGGGGCATTGCTCATAATTTCCAAATAAATAGTCGAAATCAATTGAAAATTTATGAGCATCTTCTTAAGATAACTAACCGTTATTGTATAAGCTCCAACAATGATCCGAATACGACATTCAAGGGTCGGCGGGCGTGGCAGTTAACCGATCTTTCCTATTTAGATCTTCCTAGGTTATTCCAAGTTACAAACCGAATTTCACTGAATTCTCCACTAGTGTGAGGGAGGAGAGGCGTGGCTGGTCGCCAATCCACACAATTTTTTTCATATTTCTGGGTTTTTATGCAAAAATAGAGCTTGCACCAAATTACATGCACGCACTTGTAGTATATTTTTCCTAAGCGGTTTAGCTCTGAGGCTCTTTTTTTCTTTTCCAATATCAGATTAAAGAATTCACATGAAATAGGGTCACCTTGTCGGAAACCTCATTTGGTATTAAACAGTGCGGAAAGGTCCTTTCTAATTCTGACGATGGTATTGCCCGACGTAAGGATACCAAATTAAAACAACGTGGCTTATAGGCAACTCCTTTTAGTGCTGTCGCCTTTTCTCTTGATTGGGCAGAGCACATTTAAATTCCAGTCATCGGGCTTGCGTTGATCTGACACCATTCGGCAATTCTGCATAAGAGTTGATGCATGCACCTTGTCAGCTCCTCGTCACCACACTTGAATAGCTCGGTTGGCAGAACGTCAGCTCCAGCAGCTTCGTTTTTTTTTTTAGCCGCACGATCGTTATTCGTACCTTATCATCGACTCCATCGTCATCGACTGGGGGTTCGGATTCGTCGTCTCTACTACTTTCAGTGCCGTCACTAGATCACCATAGTTGCTTTTAAAGGGATTTCGCCCCGCTCTTGTAACCCTCCGTAAATCGCCTAACTCTCTGGTAAAATTTTCGGGCGTTTTTCCTGTCACCCAGCATTTCAAGCTCCTTGCAATGACGTATTTCGGCCTATCTCTTCTTATTGCTTCTTATTACTAGGCGGCGGTACTTAATGATCGGTAAATGTGGTTCCACTGCTCGCGTATATCAGTTTGTTGAACAGTACTCTCTGAGAGCAGGTATGAGAGGCGAGTAGCGAATGCATTGCCCGTCTGTTGTGACTGCAGCTTTTCGACGTAAAGCTTTCCTTGCATTTTTGGCTGCAAATTTTTTTGCTACACAGAGGCGGGTGCGTATCTTGGCTGCAACAAGATAATGGTCCGAGTCGATGTTTGGGCCCCGAAGTATAAGTACGTCCAAAACACTTTAAGCGTGCCTTCCGTCTACCGCAATAGCCGTGTAGCTTCATGGTACTGTATACTACCATGTTTCGGGCCCCGGCTAAGTCGATAAGCCTCAGTACGTTGTCAAACGTTCCGCCGTGGAGGCTGAATTTTCCGACGGTGGTTCCAAGTATATCTTCCTTTCGCACTTTGGAATTGATGCGGATTGTAGCTAGACGCGCGTCCACCGGGGGAACGACAGTACTCAGTGACGGAGTCTCTCTCCCACCACAAATCCAACACCGAATTTGCGGAGATGTCAGCTTTTATCCTTACGACGACATCAACCACTGGCCAGAGGCACCTTTCTCATTAAGGGCCCGAGCATTCCAGATGAATGCCGTGGTCGTCATGAAAAGGGGTGTCTCATCCGAGGCTTTTTTTCCTGCTTCACTGGAAGGAGTCTTTTCGTGCCGGGCCCCAAATCCAGCGCACTACCCATTGCTGGGATGGAAGTGGTTTCGCAACATAATACACTTTTATTAACCAGCCGCTTGCTCCAAGACAGACGCCCGCTTACAGCCGCACCTGCTGGTGAACAGACGCTGCAGACGTCAGTAAGCCCTTAAACCGAATAAGTTGGAGTCGCCTCACCGAAGCTACCTCTTTTTCTGCCTTGACCCAAGGATGCATTCGGATTGGTTACCGCATCTCGCACATGGGTTGCTCACGTTGCCCAGAGTATAGTCGTGCAACTGTAACTGCATACCCAGCACAACGACTATACCCCGTAGCGCTGCAAAAAAGCTCAGCACAATTTGTTTATTTTCTCTCAAACAATAATAATAATAATAACTTTAATAAATATTTAACACATAGAGCGGCAAGTAATTACATCGGATTGTTGTTTTTTTTTTTTTGTTTCCAGGTACCAGTGATCTAAAAGGCCATCCGATTGTAACTGTCGATGCGGAATGTGTACTTGCAGCCGGTCTGAATTGTTACGAAATTGCAACGGTGCTGCTCTACTACAGCACGATACCTGAGAGGTGAGTACAAAGTATTGTATAGACACATGCATATGTGTGTATGTACATTAAGGTGGTCCAAAAATGCAGGTGGGGAAAAAGCAAAGTCGGAATTTTTATGCTCTCACCCCCTAGGATATTTCTATAGCGAAAAAATACCGCTATTCTTTACTTTGAAATCAAAAGATATTAAAAAATGGCTCAACCAACATTCGATTTGGGAATCTCCTGACAAGAACCAGACGAAAAATATCGATTTTCAATAATTCTACACCATTTCTAAGTAAAGGGGTTTTTTTCGCATATAAAATACATGGAAAACTTTAAGCGCTTTGCGCGACCTCTCAATGCTTTTTGATTTCAAAATTAAAACTAAGGGTATATTTTTTCGATACAAAACAATGCTAGGGGGTGAGAGCGCTAAAATTCCGACTTAATTTTATTATTTTAATTTTTTTTTTTTTAATTTTTACCACCCTAATGTACATACATACCTACACATATAACCCACACCCACAATTTGCGCAACAAAGTGTCAAAATAAATGTTTGCTATTAACTAAAAAAAATACTTGAACAAAATTGTTGAGGTGCAAAAAATGTCAAACTCCTCGAGTTGCACAAAAATTTATGTCACAAAAATCGATTGCAATTAACTTGAAATAAAATTCCCATTAAATGGGAAGTACTCGTAAATTGTATCGCAATTCCGCAAGCATATCAATATGCAACGACTCAAAAAAAAAAAACGAAATTGCAAAAAATTTTCAAAAAAAAAAACTAGTGTGAAAAGGTGTAACAATGCAAGTTGCTGTTGATGAAGTGAAGTGATGTGTTAGCTGACTGCCAAAAACTGCGCAGGCGCACGCAAAATTTATGTTCACAGCAGTGTGGCGCCAATAATTTTGTAGATTGTCGGTTCAAAGAAAAAAAAAGCTAAAAATAAAACAAACATATTCATAAACACAGCTAAGTTAAAGCAGCAATTTGAGGAAAACAAACGCTTAGCTCAACATAAAGAGCAAAATTATTTGCTACCGCACTGCAGTTAGCAATTACGATTTCGACGAAATGCGCGACAAGGAAGTCAAGTCAAGCGAACGCATTTAACTAACTAAAAATCAATGTTGCATGCCAATGCTAAAGCCGCTGCCTCTGTACGAGTATGTATGTATGTATGTGTGTTGGCGCAGCCGCTCAAATGTACGCTTGTTGTGCGAATTTGTGCGCCTTTGGGAAAAAAAAAATTCAAATCAAATGAAATCAACACGCGTTCAAGCGCAGATTGCTGATTGGATACGCACGCCACATTGCGCACGCTGTTGCCACAAAGTTCGCCTGCGCATTAATGCCACAAAGTAGCGCATTGCGCATTGCACTTACAATGCGCTGCGCAATTGCAATGTGGCATAGTTTGATGTGGCATAGCTTTCTTTCCGCTTATCAGTAGTACCGCATCGCAATCGTATTCGCGTTGCCGGTCGCATTTTCGCAATTTCGCCCAGCCACTCAGTCACCCAGTTGGCCCAGCGCTCATTCGACAATTCGATCGTTTGCATTTTTTGCGCACCTTTGACTGTTTGTAATTTCACACTCACGTCTGTGTATTTAGTGTTGCAGCAAAATTTACAATACCGTGCAATATTTTCCAATTTGAATTGCTTTGTTTGTTTGGTTGTTGTACGAGGCGAGGAATAAAGGGTCTGCGTACTGTTTATTTTATGTGTGTGGCAAAGTTAATTTTATGACTGCATTTTTCTTTGTCAACACAACATCGCACGACGATTGCTATGACGCGCTGCTGATGGTCACACGCTTTGGCAACGCACCGCTATGCAAGTACAAGGTGGCTGTTTAAATATTGACGCACATGCGCATGCGCAAATGCGAATTTCATTTAGTTACTTACTCTTTTTTTTGTATGCATACTTACTTGAAAACACACTTGTTTGTATGCATAAGTATGCAGCATGCTAGTGGGCGGTGGTGTTGTCGTTAGTTCTGCGTTTGCTATCACCATTGGTTGCGACTTGTACCTACCTTCTTTCTGTCAGGCGTCTATTTGCTCTAAGCTTCCAGAAGCACCCGGTTATATATCACGAATTTTGTTGCACATTCATACATACATATCTACATAAACATATACGTTCAATTGTTACAGTGTTTCTAATTGAAATCAAGCGAAGACTGCGACAAATACATCGCTCGTGAAAATTAAGTGTTTCATCTTTGAGTGCGCAAGGGTAAAATAGAGTTCTTTTCAGTGTCCCACCAGTCACATTCAATCAAGTGATAGTTACATAAAACTAAGAAATCGTTTGGTATTTTTGTTATAGCAATTTTATACATTAGCTAACGTTCTATATTAAAGAATATCTTTCGCTGTTGTATAAGTTGCGACGACATAGTGAAAATTCACAATTGATCACATTCTGGAGTAAAATGTCCCACTAGTCACAATGGAATGGCCCTATTACTATTTTAATTTTGTTTTAATTTTTAGTTGTTATTTATCTTGAAAGAAAAGCAAAGATATATTTTATTTTATTTTATTTTATTTTATTTTATTTTATTTTATTTTATTTTATTTTATTTTATTTTATTTTATTTTATTTTATTTTATTTTATTTCATGATAGTTGCCAGAATTGCCTTTGTCTTACGAAAAACTTTTATCTTACGAAAGACTGCGGTGAGTTGAGAGGCAGTTGCCAGAATTACCCTATTGTATATATTGCAGTAGAGTTAGAGTAAGCTTTCAAGAAAGAATGTGGTACAGACGAACTTGGTTAGCTTTCCTCGAATAAGGCCGTATTTCAGTCAATTGGCTATCTGTGACAAGTTTATTCTATACCCATAGGCCCTTGAAGCGCTCCCACATTGCCAAATAATTGTCAATTCAACAGCGTTCCACAAATACTATTTTAGGAAATTTGTATGTTACAGTAATAGCACAACTTCCTGGGCTAAAAGCTCTCGATATTGAATAGTGTTTTAACAAAGACTATTCAACTATATACGCTGGGATGCTTTAGGCTGTTATTTACATTTTTTCCCACGAAAACGCTCTACAAAGTAAACTATCCCAGGCTTGTTTCTTTAAGAAAACTGTTAAAATATTTTACTAAGCTGTCGGCATCCATTAATGATTCAATAGTCCCGCAATCCAAACCATTTGTCAACAGCGCATTTGTGTCATATTTCTTGCCGTTACGACTGCAATAAGCCTTACTGTACACCGCTTGTTACAGCCGCAAGTGCATACTCGTACATACAAATGTCTACCTATGTACACAGTTGTCACTTGAATTTTAAAGTGTTGACAACAAGTTGCCAATTGTTATTTGCATTTGCTGACAATGTTGCAGAAGCCAATAGACACATTTGTGTTGACAAATAGTGGAGATTAAGTGGAGGCGACTTTTGCGAGTACCAAGCCAAATAAAACGGTACTCAAAGTGTTGCTAACTAATTGCAATTGACCTCGATCGTTTGCCGCATATATTAGCATTTCGCACAGCAGACAATAACAATGCACCAAAAACAATAAACTCGAATATTCTTAGAAACCGTTAAAAAATAATGTGCGCTTTGTAAACTCTCACAAGCCGCGGTCAATAAATCACCCACATAAGGCATAAAAAAAAAATTGGTGTATAAAGAGAATTTAAAAAGCATAAAATCAAAATCAAACAAAAAATTTCAAACCTTTTGGCTAATAAAAATTCAATTTGTCGTGAGAAAATCTTGAAAATGTAGAACTTCGCCTGAGGACACACATGCAGCAAGCGTCAGTGTCAGCATCGGCATCAGCATTTGTTTCGGTAACAGCAGCAGATCGTACCAAATCTATGCAATCCTCACTCTCTCCTCAGTCCTATCTGATTGCCTGCCACACTGGCACAGTTTTAAGCGCCAAGCGGTTGGCGTATACAGGTCAGCAAGCTTTTTCCTAGAAAATTCAAACAGCTGCGCAGCTTCTGACACCACTTCTCCCAACATACATACATACTTCATGTTCTTGGCAATCAATTTTCGTACAAATTGTATACGAAGAAAAAAGGGAGCACACCCAAAGGAGGAGAGCCTTTTCGGGGCCGTCATCATTCATAGCCCGAATCGCACTGTGCCGCATTGCTGTTTGCATGTTTGTACGTATTCCACAAACAAAAAGCTCTGCATACATACCTGCATAAAACGTAAAATTAACGTGTCACGAAACTGTCAAAAAAACAGCTCATTCTTATTCAGATTGTAGTCAGGCAGAAAGGCATACCCACCAGCGATGGCAGCTACGCAGCAGCAGCAACGCCAGCCGGGACAACATGTCCGCCTGTTGTCTGTCTGTTTGCTGCCTGCATGTACATATATATGAACATGTACGCCTGACTGACTGTCCAACTGCATTTAAATTTAGTTTGAAAGAACAAAGCTAAAAGCCGCCACCATCACCAGAGCCAAAGCCAGAGCCAGAGCCAGCGCCGACCGACAACCAGCAAGCCACACTTGGCAACAAACAACAACGAATGCCCAACGGCTGACTCGTTATGACTGAGTGACGTGCCGGACTTAGAAAGAACCATTTCGTCGCTGCATTACGACATGCCGCATACAACTTTGTACAAAAAGTCCCTATAATTTTGATAACTGATTGCCGGATCCTGTCGTCCAAGTTAAAATGGCCCTAAGTGAAGTGTTCGAAAAAGTGTACGCCAAGCTGAGGCACATTTTTCGCGATAACATTGAAAAGGTGCAAAATAAATGAAAACAACAAAAACTAAAGCATATCATGACAATTCTCTTTCGACCTCGCTGACTTTTCGTTCCAATTCCGTATCACACTGTAGTACTTTGTATGAGCGCTCAAGAGTTATAAAGCGGTAGTAGTATGTAGAGCGTAAAAATAATATATACATATATATATATTTTGTTTTTAATAGATAAGTACACTTAACAAAAAGCACCAAAATAGAAAGAACTTACCGCTTACCCTTGGCAATCCACTTGAGATTAATCGTAAGAAAGACTGTATGCTGAGACCGTAATACCGCGGGCAACTTAGTTTCCAGAGAGGTTTAATGGCATACGAGTCGATGTGTTTAAACCGTAGATTTGTCGATCTTGGATGAAAGAGCAGATACGATTTCACCTCGTCATCCTCCACACAGCTGCGGCAGTAAATAGCAGTCCGAAACTATATGAAGTCGTAGCGCAGGGATTCATAGTGGAAGCGCCGCCTAGTTCGGTTCGGTCCATCAATCGTTGTCGTGAAAGCTCAACTAACGGTGGACCAAAGTCACAGGCTGTTTCGACAGAGTCGGACCAAAAGTAGAGGAGTGTTAGTTGAGTGGCATTTAGCTGGCATGTGAAGAGATGGATGGTTTGGTGTGGGGAGTCTCCGCATGCCGTGCACTAAATAGGGATATTGTGGTCGAGTCTGGACAGGTAGCTGTTGAGACGACTACAATATCCAGATTGTAACTGAGCCAGAGTAACGCGTGGGTCTCTCTTGGCTCCGAGTTTGCGATTGGTGGTGATTGGGATAGTACATAGGTGGTGACCGACTCCCTATGAATGCAGTTGATTACTCGTCGGTACGCCGTCGGGCCCAGTGTTAAGTCAATGCATGCCCGCACCGCATTCTTATATACGAAAAGATGTCCCCTGACGTACCCGGGCGGACTCTCCTCCTCAATCGGGGGTCTGTTTGGGTGCTCCCGCCTGTGGCACCCTACCAAAAACTGTTCGATGAGCATTTTGTTATGCTCCCTAACGGCAAGCATTTGGACCACGCTGTACAGGTTTTGCTCAGACGACATTAGACGTCATCCTGTCGCAATCCGGAGTGCGGGGTTCTGAAAAATCTTTAAAGTCTGAAATCGGGCTGTCCAACGTCGGAATTGGTGAGCTATCGATGTGAATGCGTAAAGGAAAGCTAATATCCTTCGTCCAGGAGGTGAAGAGGGTTGCCGTTGATTTCGTTGGAGAGAGTGTTAGGCTCCTTGCAGTGAAGGAGCAAGAAAGCTCGGACAGACAGGCTTTTACTTTCGAACAGAGGTTATCAATTCCTTTCCCCATTCCCTAGAGTTGTCTTTTGGTCTACTCAGAAATCTCTTTTGACCGCTTAAATCTTTCATGTAAGGGAAAATTACCTCAAGGGTCACTCTGCACTCAGTTAGAAGCATGGCATTCAAGCATCATATCCAACAGATGCACGTACCAAGAAATCTTTGTTCCCCGAGAGATGGCTTACTTTACTTTAATTTTTAATAGTGTCTCACCCACAATCGATATAGAGGCTATATATAAATACATATCACATCGAGAATACGTATCGATTAGGGCACAATTTCGAACTCCATAAATATGGATATGGATGTGGATATGGATACGGATATGGATTTGGATATGGATATGAATGTGGATATGATTGCAGACATTCATATGTAAATGGATATGGTTATGGATATGAATATGGATAAGGATATGTATGGATATGCCTATGGATATGGTGTGGATAAGGATATGAATATAGATATGGATATGGTTAGATATGGATATGGACATGGATATTAATATGGATGTGGATATGGATATTTTCCTGTAAACTGGTAAACTGGTTTAAACCGACTCTCTTCTGAGCTATAGAAGAAATAAAGAGTAAATATGCGAACCTACTCAAGCAGAATACATTTAAGCCTCTTGTGGTGTCTTAATATTTCCTTCAATTTTACCTCCGAAACACCTCAGTGTACACGGATACTCCGCTAAGCAGCGTATTAAATTGATTGGCATGTGCTGAATAACAGACGACAACAGCGCCTTCATACCCAACTTCATCTTTCAACAACAACGCCATCATAATCCCTATCATCGGCCACATCAGCTTACCCATCAGCATAGCTATCTGCCAACTTAAGTACATGATTTCACGTAGCGCACCAATTCTTATGTTGCAAATTGCTAAATGTCCTTTACCAGCGGGCGGCATGCAACGCCCGCAAGTGCAAGTGGCAACCGGCAAGCGGCCAACAAATACAACAAATGGGAAAAGTCCAAGCTGTATGCATTCTTTGTAGGTACAATAGTTATAGAGTTACAAAGAATTTTTGCATGCAACTCCTACTTGCGTGTGTGTTTGTGTGTGTGTGTAAGTATGCCTGACATTTGCCTACAAATCAGGCATAACTATCGCGATTGGGTCGAATGCTTCAATAACGCCATAAAGAACACCAACAGCCCATAAGCGGTAGATATGTGCATAAATACGTAGCTATGACTTTGATGCGCTTCTTTACTAGTTTTAATGCCTTCAGCGATACAGTATGAAGTGAAATTAAATTATCTCAACTCATATCTTGACCTCATTTGCATAGAAGTTAGCAGACTTGTAAGAATTTAAAATTTTTGTTTTTTTTGCGCTTTGGTTCTTACCACTTTCGGCGATACAACGGGCAACGATATTAATACGCGCTTGATGCTGACGTTGATTAAGTGCTTAGTTTGAACAATTTGACTTGTTCAATGAGCCCTATGGATGTGATTAAGCGCATCGCTTTTAAGGGCCTTTTGATGAGCACTAAAAATAAATTAAGATAATAACAGTAATGCTCTTGAAACCAATGCCGCAGTATGCTGCCTAAACAACTTTACTTAAAAGAAAAGCTACTAAAGTTGCACTGCCTTTGAAATAACTACTAACAAAAAAAAACAGAAAATATGTAAACAAAAAAGTCTAAATAAAAAAATGCCATAAAATTGTCTTCGTTAAATATTTTTATGGCCTTTGGATTATTAATCAGCAGCAATGCAGCCGCCGCCAGCACATAGCTCCACCCAAAGCTAATACCTTTTAATTGCCAATAAATGTGTTTTTTTTTTTGGTTGGTTCGAAGCTGTTCTTTGGAATAAATATTACGGAGGTGACGCCGCCAACAACGGACACATCGTCAACATTGAAGCTGACACCTTGGGCGTCATAAAAATGCTCATTTCGCTTACATTGATTCCGATGGGTTGTAAGAATGCTACGAAAATGTAGGCAGGCCAGCATCCATCTTGCTGGGCAAATCATGCTAACCATTGCTGTAAACTTCAGAACCCAGTCAGCAAAATAAATAAAGAAACACTGACCGCGCTTCGACTGAGCTGGATTTTAAGAAAACTCCAAAATCGTCAGCTTAGTTGCAATAAAATTGCAACACAGCGGCCAATAGCATCAATTTATGGCAATCACTTTCAATTGGCCATTGACGTATGGCCGGCCAAGTACTCGTGTATCTACTCTTTTGCAGAATCAATATCATAAAAACGTGGCTCAACTCTTATTTTCATTTTTTGTGTAATGACAAAAGTGACATTTTTATAGGTGGTTTACACATGTTTTTACATGCTGCCACGCAACCCTGCCACTCGATCTGCCTTCATTAACTTTGTACTATAGTAATTCTACTTACCTAAGTTCTACTCGTATGCAATAAAATTCTGTACGATCATTACAAAATTTACATAGAACTTTTATGAGCCATTAAATGCTGATCCCAACTTGTTTTTACTTTTATTTTGAAATGTTGATTTTAGGTGTAGTAAGAACATAAATATGTATGTATGTAGGTAGGTGCGACTATTTTTGTATGTACATATTAGACCGCATGAAAAGCGAATATTCGTTAGTCTAGTAAAAGGGCTTTTACGTTACAATAATAGTAAGTCCTAGTTTGGATCTGGAAACCAATTCAAGAACCGGCGGATTTTATAAAACTATGTAAATTTGTTCAACTAAATTTATAGTAAATCGGAAACTGTTTGAATCCTATTTCTTGTGTTTATAATTCTTCTTATCCTAAACGGATTGGCCTCTTTTGACAAAATTTTCGCTTTTGGACAAGTAATGCGGACGAGTCGCTTTGCACCCGAAGGTTTTTTTTTTGGTTTGGTAACTCCGTGTCCATCTACGAAAATTTTAACCGCTCAGTCATCCTGGCCTGAATCTATCTTGACATCGCATGTCGGTCACCTGGCTGAATCATTATGGCTGAATCGGTTCAGATAACTTCTGTAACTGCTGCTGCTAAGAATGCTTGTGACATATATAGTTTTCTCTTCCTGAATGATAAATTATTCGTTGTGTACGAATTCCTACTTCCTTGTCTGTATTTTTCACATTTCGTCTGCTAACAATATCTCACAAGGTATCAAACCAATTACTACTGACGCGGTATGGTCCCAGATAGTCTTAAAGGTGCTTATGACGCTTGGTTTTCAAAGAATACATCCATCTATATGTACTACGGTAGACAATAGAAGAGATGCTTACTGCTTACAGGATCGCCATAAGATGGGAAAACGTAACCCTTGGCTCTCTATAGGACTTCCAAATTCAAATAAAAAGTACTCAGAATATATTGCGTGAGCCGCATTCTTTGAAACGATTGCTTAGCGGATATATACATATTTACGTAATTTTTTGGGTATTACAAATTGTGAGGTGGTGTAAGTGGTCAAATAACCTGCTTACTTTAGGCCACTTTGTATGCAGGTCACTCCTCTAATAGAATAACCAGCGAAACCGAGGTAACTCTGCCCTTTTTTTTAACCCAACAAGCAAATCTAGAGTTTAGGTTAAATAATTCCATTGGGATACCACTGGCGGCACACATTTATTTCCTAACTTCCTTTGGAAGTTGAATCGCCTAGTGGGCTTTATATTACAAAAAGTCGAGAGCTGAACAATCTAAAAAGTACTTGGTTGTACGTCCTTGCCAGCGCGGGACAGTAGCAGAGATGCTGTTCGATGCTCTCCACTTCTTCGTCGCCTAGGCAGCTACCACAAAATTCGGTGGATCTCTTTATCCCATAAGGCAGTGTTTGGTATTTACCCCGACATTTAATCTTAGATAGAAGCGGCTAAGCCGAGGGGCTACATTTTTCTGGTAGTCTTACAGGTGGATTCCACAGCCCTCCTACTGTGTACGTCCTCTACGAGTTCATCCCTTAGTCCGTTTTTTAGCAGGTTAGAGGTATGCTAACGTCTTGAGTATAATTTACTGCTGATATTTCGGTCCCTTTCAAAGCCAACTCGTCGGCCATTCAATTGCCGGGAAAGTCCCTGTATCCAGCGCCCCATACAACAGTCACAAAGCCTTGCAACGCCTGCAGATTGAGACAGGGTGGTCCAAAAATACATGCGGGGGAAAAAGTTTAAAATGTTAAGCTCGCACCCCCTAGGATTTTTCTAAATGAAAAACAGAATACCCGCAATTTTTTTTTTTGTTTTATAAAAAAATTATGTTTAGAACTGCCTCAAAGCAAAATACATGCTTTCGTAAAAATGGTATACAATTCTCGATAATCAATATTTTTTGATTAGAGAAGTCTGTTTCCCTTAAGGAGACTTTCAATAATTATAACCAATTGTTTTTTAACCATTATTAGTGAAAGTTCCCTTCCGAGTTCTAAATATAATTTTTTCCCATTTATACATTTTTTTCTTTGGATCACCTCAATGCACAACCAACAGTTTATTTAAACTAAACCCGTTCACATATGCGATGGACCACAAAAATTTAGTGTGCATACAAGGCTTTACTAGAGGAAGCCATATTCGAAATCAACAAGAGTTCATCCTGCAATTTCGTTTTCGAAACTGATCAAAAAATAAATTAGACAGATTCTGTAAAGGCGTAGCCAAAAATCGTTGTATAGTGGCTGCACGCCGGCTGTCTAGTGTTCAGTAGTTTTTTCTATACCCAGTTTATACCCATTTTCCGGCCTGGGGGTGTTTTAAGAGGTTATTTAGTCATAAAATATGTAGACTTAAAATTTATATATTTTAATCTTAATCTTAATCTTAAATTTAATCTGCATGTGAATCTTAATCTCAATTCAATTTTATTTATTTTACTATTAATCTTAGTCTTAATCTAAATTTTAATCTGCATCTGAATGTGAATCTTAATTTTAATCTCAATTCAATCTTAATCTTAGTCTGAATCTTAATCTTAGTCTGAATCTTAATCTTAGTCTGAATCTTAATCTTAGTCTTAATTCTAATCTTAATCTCAGTCTTAATATAAATCTTAATCTAAATCTCAATCTTAATCTTAATCTAAATCCGAATCTTAATCCCGATCTTAATCTTAATCTTAATTTTATCATAATCTTAATCTTAATCTTAACCTTAATTATAATTTTAATTCAATCTTGATCTTAATCTTAATTTTAATCTTAATATTAATGTTAATCTTTTAGCCTTAATAATAGCCTTAATCTTAATTTTAATCTGAATCTTAATCTTAGCCTTAGTCTCCTTCTTAGTCTTAACCTTATTATTAATCTAAATTTTAATCCCAATCTCAATCAGAATCTTAATCCAAGTCATAATCATAAAGTAAATCGTAGCCTTAATATTAATCTTGTTCTTAAACTCATTTGGGGCCCCACCATCGCCCCTCGCCCCGTTCGTTACATCGATGCTTGCCATTACTCCCAACAGAACGCAAGGAAGTTTCACTTCAAAAACCTTTTCTTCACAAATAATTGCAGAAAACACAAGAGTCAGCAGAAAATCGTTCATTTGTTATTACTATTTTTTAGTATTATAGCAAATACTGTGTGCCACAATCTACTACAATCACCCAGTCTCGCAAATTCATGTTAATGCGCACGCGTGTCTGAGATCTTTATTTCGAAATTCCAACAAATTTAAGAAAACCGTTTGAATAACCATTTTGTTAAGATTTTTGGTTGGCCAATACATACGCATATGTCTATATGACATATTTACATACGTACTTACATATGTATGTATGTAAGTACATAACCTGCTCTGGCTCATTTGAATAGACAAATCGGTATGCAACGAGAAGCTGCGAGGCAAATTATGACAAATACACGCGACATTAACCCAAATCACGGCAACAACTTCCAAACAGCGACATACAGACATACTCGTGCATGCAAATATATTTACATAAGTACTTATGTATGTATCTGAAAAGTGCGCGAACTCAAGCTGAGCAACATCAACTACAATAATTCAAGCAATGCTCATCTCAATAAAACAAGCTTTGGAAAAGAATCTAAGATGTAATTGAATATGTATGAGGGTGCATATGTACATATATACATTAGGGTGCATCACCAAAAAAAAAATTTTGGCTTTTCTACCGGAGTTGTAAAATGTATTATATTTCAAGACTTATGCCAAAATATTAAAAAAAATACTAAGATTTACGTGAGCTGGACCGATTTGAAAATAACTCCAAAAATTTCATTATTCTGATTTGGTTGATAAAATTTTTAAACAGTTTTATGAAAGACCTTTTAAGCTTAAACTCCCCTATCTGTGTTGATTTTTTGAACAAAAAAAAACCATTTAACTAAATTTATTTATAAACAATTTTTCCAAGATACATATTTTGGCGGAAGCCTTGAAATATAAAAGCTCAATGTTTCCTTTGGAAAAATATTATCTACCGATTTTTTTTTTGTATGGAATGTGGTGCACCCTAATGTACGTATGCATATAAATAAATTTCTCAAGAGTGCTAAGCTTATTTAAATACATACATACATACTATATGTGTAAACATATGTATTTTCGCAACATTTTTTGCGACTATCGCAAAGATATTCGCAATTGTGACACGACAACAACAACAATAACAACTGAAAATAAAACTACAAAGTCAAAGTGGTATGTCAGAAGCAGCAAAATTACACGCGATGCTACTATCTACAACAATAAGAACAAACACCGCAAATGCGTAGGTTGATCTGAAGAAGCGCGCTACGCCTGCAACCACACCGCTCAGCTGGCAATTGGTGGCATGCGGCTGGCGGCTGGCTGGTGTCGCCGTCCCTGTCGAGTGCGAATGTCGTTCGTTGCCTGTGTTGTGTTGTCAGCAATGACAGACAAAGCAACTATGTAGTTGCTGATAATTCTGACCACATGCAGCGTCATTTCAATTAAATGGCGAGCGTGTTGTAAGCTCCGACAAGCGGCTTACCTCGTGCGCACCTTCGACGTTGCCGTTCATTGCTGCGGGTTCTGTTCTGCGTCTAGAATTTATTTTCATTTACAATATTTATGTATGCTATTTGTGGCACAAATGAGCGATAATAAATAAATGATTGTGCCGATTGCTGCAGCAACAACAACAGCAGCAACATGAATGCCTTTCAGCTGTGGAGTACGAGCGAATGCAATTTTTTTTGTTTGTTTGTTTTTTTTTGCTCAAAGAAAATCGAAAATGAATAAATATAAAAGAATATTTTCTGTGTCAGGGTTCAGTTGTAAATTATGCTGGCTGTAAATGCGTAGATACTTGTAACATATTTTTTAATGGATTGCAACAATAATAGTAGCACAAATGCATTACTCTGTCGTTCCCTGTAGGAAAATTCACTAAATATGTATGCACTGGAGCCCTTCAAATAAGAGTGCATGACTGATTAATTTAAATTTCTACTTTTTTTGATAACAAGTTCTTCAAAGTACATATGTATGTATGTATATTAGGGTGATCCAAAATGTATTTTTCAGCCAACCCCCAAAACTAAATAATACCGAAAATAAGGAAACTCGTATTTTTTTATTTTGAAATCGCTTTTGTAGTTTTCCTTTTGTTTCATATGGGGAAAATAAATTTTTTCCTAGAACTGCTATAACATGGTTAAACAAAAATATTTTTTGATCGAATGAAAATATTTCCCTTTAGAAATCTTCAAGCAGAAAAATTATGTGGCTAATTTAACTTTAAAGTTTTTCTAAATGCTTCTTCATAACCGTTAATCTCATCTCTTATATACAAAAATTACTTCATAAACACATAACGCGCGTTCTTAAAACAGAGTTTGTGAATTTCTGGAGTTAAAATTCCATCATAATTCCATTTTTGCAAGATATCTGAAGGGAAATAATTTTGATCAAAAAATATTTATTTTTTTATATTTATAGCAATTCTACGAAAAAAATCTATTTAAAAGATTTAAAACGCCCATAAAAATGCAGTCTCCACCATAACGGATAAAAATTATCGAAAAAAATTCTAAATACCGACTATTTTTGGTCGATAAATAAAAATCCAAATTTAAAAACTATTCTTAACCGGAAAAATTAAACTCCAAATTTGAAAACTATTCTTGACCGGAAGAATAAAAATAAAAAATAAGGATTTGGCAATGATCTAAAAATAAAAACTTTTATATTAAACTTATTTTCTGTCTCTCATAAAACGTTACTGGGACGGTGTTTCCGGAGAGGACCGCGAATAAATTGTCTCTACCCAGCCAAAAGCTTTCGTTTCGGCGATACGCCTCTGTGTTGATCGATGGACTCCATTTGTCCTTGTTCTATATAGATTCACAGCCATTGCTGAAGCATGGGTTCATGAATGCACCCTTAAAAGCAATGAAAAGTCAGTTGTTAGAAGCCGGCTCAATTAATTTAAAGAAGGTCAGCGTTTTGCTGTCGGTTGAGAATGTTATTGCGACTTTGTTTTGGATGCACATGGCTACATCAACGAAGGTTTAATCGTTTGGGGTAATCTTCGATGCCTTTTTCACAAAATTCTGGCACTAAGTCTCTCAACTGCTTTATAGTTGTGAAATAGTCTCATAAAAAGATATCCGAAAGAAGTAGAATCGCATGATCCTGGGATTCAAGCCACTCTGCCGAAGCCGAAATCATTCAACCTGGAAATTTCTCGCGCATTAGAACCATAAGTGTGTGGGATGTATCCCCGTCTATTTCAGCTACATCAAAATTAAGATTTCAGGCAGAAACATCATAGATTATGACGGCAAAGCGCTGATAATTGAGAAAGCTACGGCGACTTTTTTCCTCTTTTTCCCACATTGCACACCAAACAGTCACTTTTTACGGTTGCATTATCTCTCAGCGTTCACTTGCGGCTGCTAACCATACCAATTTTGGTAATTTTCCTTATTAACCACCATCCAGCAACCGAGCGTAAAATGAGCTTCACTAATATAGAAATTTTTTTTTATGTTCGAAAGCACAGCCACTGAAAATTTATAATTTTTCAATAACTTCAAAAAAGGAGGAGGTTATCAATTCGTCGGAATATTTTTTGTATGCATAACTTTGGACCACATTAACTGATTTCTATATTTTTTTTTTTTTTTTTAAGGAAAGGTGGTCCCATACTAATTTGGTGTAGATCCGATCATTGCATCCTGAAGAAACTAACGGTAGTTTTAAATTTGTATATGAGAATTGTGGTCGGTTTTGCTTAAAAAATAGTTGTTGTACTAATTGTTATATTAATTTAATAATTTTAACATTGTGTTCGTTGTCCGTAAATCGTTTCATATTATGAAGTAGCAAACATTTAACTGAAGAAATAGTAGTTTGGATGACTGTTGATTTTCAGCAAATATAACATTGCAGGACTTTATTTTTCCAAAAAAATTTGGATAAAGTTATGCAGCTGTTCCGAAATATCTTTTTGTTTGTGGTAGATAAGATAGTATGTACTTGTCAAATTGTCGTCGTAGTTTAAAAGAACCTAAAATCCCCATATGCAAATCACTAAGTCACCAAAGCTTGAGAATTGGTAAGAATTGGTCTTATCATATATAATAAATATATAAAATTTAAATGAGATTGAGCTCACACTAAATCTATCTAGGCACACTTTTCCTACTGGGGTTATTGCCACTGCATGCGTTTGCAATTTTATTTTATTTTATTTTTCATATGAATGCATTGATTGCCATTCACGCATTTTTCATCACAACTCGGCTAATGTTCGATCATTTATCTGGCTTGCGGGACACTTTGCAAGATACGCCCGACACGCAAAGATATATAATTTTGATTTGCTGCAGCCGCTAACACAAAATCTTAAATACTATCAACGAGTTTTTCAACATTTGTCTACGCCGATTTTTCTGATTTATGTACTTCTTATTTTACTTTTAATGGTCTGTCACGCATTTGACTCATTTCATTAATGCTTTTCGGTTCTTTAATTTGTGTGTTTTTTTTTGTATTCGTTTCATTTTCAATTGCAGAATTTCAACTGTGAATGCTAATGACCGTACCACACTCCATCAACAACAGCAACCTTCAATGCAACTGCAACAGCCACAACAGAACCACCAACATCAGTCACAACAACCGCAACAATCGTCCATCAGCCGTCTATCGACACCGAAAACGGTCAAAGAGGTAGCGACGTCAGCCGCACAGCCAGCTGCTGCTGGCACAACTACAACTACAACTACAACTATGCCAGTCACCTCAAATGTCACAACAGCCACAGCCGTTAAATCACCCGCCCATGCGAATGCTACCACTATAGACAACACCAACACCAACACCAACACCAACAGCAACAGCAACAGTGGCAGCAATGCTGCAACACCAACGTTCACCATTCTAATTGCCATCGAAAAGCCAAGCCAAATGTGCGTAATCGACTTAATTTACCAAAGTCTGCGTCTCCTGACAAGGCAAATTGCGTATTGCGAAATTCTTGCCGTTTGCCTCGAACGCAACTTATTACAACAACAACAGCAATTGCAGCAGCAACCAAATGCCACAACATTCAACAACAATGTAGCTATCAGCATGGTTGGCAATGGTGAGAACAACAACGAAAGTTGCATTAAGGTAAGTTGCGCCCACACTTTTGAGAGAAAAAAATTAAAGATAAAAAAAAATACATTGGACTGCCGTTACACTGCACAAAACGGTGCTGCTGAAATCATAGCATTGGTTAGGTTAGGTAGAAGGGCTGCCTCCGTAGGTGGAGATACACTTAGACAATTATGAGGGTGGGAAGGAGCCGAACGTCGAGACCTAAGACTTCTTATAGGCAAAAAAGCTCCGAGCTCACCACGAAGCTTCTCAAGCCACGTATATCCATTCCCATTATACCATTCAGTGCTGTAGAAAAAGTGCGCCCAAGCTGATTGAATCTTGGGCTTAAAAATTCAGGGTACCCGAGTAGCACTTTTGAGATGAATCCACTTCCTCATTCTCTAAGCAGCTGCTGCAGTAAAGGGCAATGACCAGTCAGACCTCCCAGCAATAGCCTGAAGTGTGACTTTTTAAGTCCTAACTGCTCCCCCGCTTCCGGTCTACACGTGTCTGGAAAACTTTATCCACCTTGCATTCCAAGGTATTCACCCTGCGCCCGCTGAGCTGACCAAACGTCCATCTGTCCAGAAGTAGACCACAAGTGGTCAGAGGGGCACCTAGACTAACTCTATCCTCAAGGATTCCTTTCTTGCCAGCTCATCGTCTATGCAGTTTCCAATGTTTTCTTTGTAACCCGAAACCCAAATAATCTTAACAGCATAATAATCCGATGCGGTCGATAAGTAAGTCAAACAATCCTTCACCGTTCTCGAGCGAACCATGAAAGAGCCAAGAGCTCTGACGGCTGCTTGACTGCCGGAAAAGATGCATATGTACTACCTACCTTTAAAGGTATCATACTGGAGAGCAACCAATCCGAAGCCTCTTTTATTGCGGCTACCTGTTCCTGGGAAATGGCTGCAGTGATCCGGTCGCGTAAATTTCAGGATGATGGAGATTGCTTCGCAGAAGACACCTCCAACAAGTTTTCCCTTTAGTTTCGATCCATCGGTAAAAAATTTAACCAGGTCGCGTTTCCGCCGTTCCTCTCTCGTTGGAATATGGGTGGTGAAAAATCCATTCGGTCCACAGAACTGGAGTGCGGTGAACTCGAAACTTTTTAAAATACTGGAGTTCCCATGGCTCAAGAGGGGAACTTAAAGCGCACTTCACTAAGCCGTACTACGATGCGCGTAGCGGCAGCATTTGGCATAGTATTTAGCGCCAGAGCAGGAGTGGTTCGAAGTGTCCCACTGATCCCAATTTAGGCAGCTGTTGGCACTACTTCCAGCTGCTAGACGATGAAGGCGTTTTTAGCATGTTCCACTAGACGAGTGCCCCGTATAGTAAAATTTGGTTAATTATGGTTTCATAAAGCCAATGGACCACCTTCGGCGAGAAACTCCAAAGCTTTGCTGTCCAGAGCTGGGCGAGATAAGAGCCGGAGATGCTCAATAGCAACGACACAAAGCTCTGCTGTTCATTTTACTGAGAACTTAAATGCATTTTGAGAAGGAGGTGGGCCACTGCCTTTTTAATGCTGACACTAGCCGGCATCCAGATCATCGCAACAGCATATCTATGAGCAGAAGCCTCAACGTACTCTCTGCATTTTTTTTTTATTGTGCTGGAGGTGATACTTGTAGAGCCAATTGCCTCAATCGCCGCCTGTCTATTCGATTCGGTGATGGTTCCAATTAGTTTTCATTCGGAAACTACTTTACACGTCCCTCTAATAGTAAAGACTTTAGGCTGAAAACACTGACTAGCCCTTGCAGTTGTATAGGACTTTTCTATTTGGAAGGTAGTTGGAAAAAACTTCGCATTTGCGCCACAATCCCTTGTGAGATGTCCGTAAAATAAAACTCCAAAGCAAAGCAGTATTCTTTTACTTTTTCCTTGAAGCAAACATTGTGTTGAATTTTTTTTTCGAAGAAAAGCAAAGGACATATGTAGTTAGATTTTTCGCAAATGCTTGAATCGTTCATAGAGTACAGAAAGTCCATACGTACGGTCTTTCCACAGATGTAATTCATTCAATCACGGAGAACTTTGTGAAGTTCTCACCTTCTTAGGGAAATTACGGGAGTTATTCAAGACCTCCGTTGAACATGATCTTTATCGCCTAGTCGTATTAGTTTCGCCGCGCCACCAAATGCAGACAGCGCAACAAAAGGAAGGTGCCTCTTTTTTTGGCGTAGAAAGCAGTTTTAAACTCGTCAAAGAGATGGGGTACATAAGTCGTTCTTAACTCCATCCAATTTTTCCAAGATTTGGCGTGTGGTGAAAAGTAAGGCAATAGTAGGTTAGGATAAGTTAAGGTGAACTGAAGCCAGCAGAAAAGAGATCCACACCGTTATCGTTTGAGGAAGTCGTTTCGTTCTTGTCTGCTCTCCTAGGTCCGCAAGATAGTCTGATAAGTAATAGTAAAATGGTTTATTTCCCGTCCTCGCTAGATCAGGGCAGATACAGAGACAGAGGTAGTGCTCTATGATTTCAATTTCTTTGCTTATCACGGCAGTTGCGATGAAAGATATTAATCGGCAGGCCCATTCTACTAACATTCCTTCGCATTAAACAATGGCCGGTTATAAGTCCGGTCGCTTGCCGAAGTTGAAGACCTTATAGTCCAATGATTTAAAAATTATTATTTCTTGTTGTTGTTTCTGTCCACTATTTTTTATTTATCTGTTACATAAGATTGATTTAGGCCAGGATTAGCAGGTATGCCATACTTTTTGTCTCCAAGGCCAGGCGCCCATACAATAGGGGTGGCAATTTGAGCAGCTAGCTTCTAAACGACTTGTCAGCATTCTTTCGCTACTATAAACGAGGCTGTACGGAGAGTACGGTGACCTGATAACTGCTTGGCCAATAGACTAGAAAATTATTGAAAACAGGTTAAATTAATGAGCCGATAGGACAGAACGCAACACTTTTATAGCTACGATCTATGTTTAGCAAACGCTGCTGTAGTCTGGCAGTCTAAAGCAAAGACTACATGAATGGTCTTTCGGGTGTATCCACTTTCAACTTTCAAAATTATTTTGAGCCATTCGTGTAAGCGGATGTGGGGTTATATTGTATACACAAAAATACGGAATCGTCTTAGCAATTGTTCTTAGAAGGAATACGATTTGAGAACTTGTTTCTTAGAAAATTTAGGTAATTGGTTCAAATGGACAGTAGTTTTTAGCATTTCAGACATCATGCTCGGCAAGACCTTGTAAGCTTATGAAGCTCCGTTGTGCTCAACAGGCGGCTTGGGGTCATCTTCTCATCTTTAGTGCCATTTAAGAGGGTATATAAGTTTTCCCTCTACTACTTAAATTTAAAGACTGGCGATCTTTCTCGAGAACACATTTCTCTTGCCAAAAATGGACTTCAATAGGCTTACTCACAAGTTTCCTTTCATTTTTTTCAAGTGCATTTCTCAGCGGCACCTCTGAGCTGACTGCCAATACCCGCATTACCGCGTATAAGTATATTTTCCAAAGAATGACATAAAACTTATTAAATAATACAAATGAACATTGCAGCAATCGGCATTAAAAGCGCCAAAAGTTCCCAAAAATAAATCAATTGTGAACTGCTGAACTTTCGGTGTCTACTTTCGGGGCCAGGGCATGTCAAAAAAAAACAGTAAAAAAAAGTTGGAAAATTGTAGGTTGTCGTAACATAAAACGAGGTAAATGTCTTGATGTCGATTCGTTAACAATTAAATGAGTAGCAATGAGTAGCAAATAACAAGGTTTTGAAAGCACAATAACAACAATTGCAATGGCAAATAGAGGAAATCAAAGCAAAATATACAAAAATAGGCAATGTAGGCTAACAGAGTAGGACCAGACGGCGGCGAGAGGGTGGAATGAGTCGCAAGAAGAAAACAAAAACCTGGCAAACAAATCATCAACATCTGAGCACGCGGTTAACGCCCCGACATAACACCCAATTAACCCGATTTTTAACAAGAACCAACACAACAACAACAACAACAATTGCAATGACAGCAACGCTTACCAAAGTAAACAGAAATAGAAAGACATGACCAAGACAATCGAACAGACAAACAAACGGACCACTGGACGTTCCACAAGTGATTGAACGTGCAAATGCCAACAACAACAACAACGACAAGAACAACAACTATAGCAATACAAACAAACCATACACGTTTCTTTGATTTCTTTCTCTCGCTTTGTTTTCCCTCGAATAGGAGCAGCAACCGCAATCAGTACAAAAACAACAACACCAACAGCCGCAACAACACCCGTTGAAATTCATTAGCGTCAATGAAGTCACGACAAGTGTTGCACCATCGCAAATACCGTACGGCAAATTGCAAGGTTTGCATCATCACGACGCGCGGAAGTGGCGCGAATTCTTCGTCGCACTCGAACCCTTCCAACGGCAATGCGCAACGGCGGGCCAACGGCTAGTGGCCGCCATGAGTGACATACGCTCCGCCGACCTGCAAGGGTTGCCCACACGACGTCAATTGTACGCGCAACATCGGGCGTTGAGTCGCGCGCTCATGGATTCTGAATTGCATAATTTGCGCAAGCGCGGTGCATTGCAATTGGCACGGCTGCAGGAGCTGGCCAAATGTTTTGCTGCAACAGTAACGCCACCGCCATCGCCACCGCCGTCGACCGCAATGACAACTAACTGTGGTGAAAATAGTCATAATCATAATGGCAGCATCAACTTGAATGGCAACAGTAGCCACAACAACAACAACAACAGCAACCGTTATTACTACAGTAGCAGCAGCAGCAGTAATGGCTGCAACAACAATCGAAACAGCGGCAGCGGCAACAAACTGTTGTCGACCATTTCATCCATCAGCCACCTGGGATTTGGTGGCAGTTATAGCTTTAGCATGTCGCAACAACAACAACAACACTCACAACAGCAGCAGCAGCACCAACAACACAGCCAAATTAGCCAGTCACAAAATCGCCCCGCTGTGTCAAAGTACAGCACAATGACGTCATATGATGGCATCAACAACAATAGTTCAGCAACAGTAGCAGCAGCCATCGTCACAACGGTAGCTAATAATGCAGTAGGAGGAGGAAGAGCAGCTGCAGCAGCAGGAGATTGCACCAGCAGTAGCTGCAGCGTCGGCAACATGGATGTTGCAATTAGACTACACAAGGTGACATTACTATTCAATGAGGTCGATCGCGCGGCCAAGCGTCTGGAGCAGCTCACGGAGCAACGTCGTGAGCGATTGCGTGAGTTGACGCGTCAGCGCGCGCTGGAGGATGAAATAAACGAGGTAAGTGACTGATAAAAGTTCGAGTGCTACTACATACTTAATGGGTGAAAGTGACTCTTTGTTTTGATGGATAATTGGCTTTTCCTGTGATGTAAGCTAAATACGTAGTATATACATATGTATGTATATATGCTTATGTATAAGTAATGTCTACATGTTGCCCGTAATGGCATAAATTCGATTGCAGAACATTTACGATCCTAGCTGTACTATATAGAGGAGTTAAAAAAATTACCAAGCGGGTCTACTAATCACTATACTATCGAGATACTAAACAGTAGTATGAATAGCATAAAAATGAAATAATCAATTAACTAATCATATGATTAATCGCAAGCCAAAGAAATTAATTGCAGATATAGAGAAATAATCGTTTAATCGAAAAATTCTTTTCCATAAAAAAAAATTCTAATTATCTTGTTAATTAGCCTTCAATAAAATAAAGCGAGTATTTTTAGCGGCGATAATTATTTAATTTGATTGATGAAACACAAAACTACGATAAATTAAATCGTAAATTGGACAAAAAAAAATCGATTAATTTAATCAAATGCTTAATTGCTGCCATACTACAATACCTATACTATCGACTTATTTTTCTGGTTTAATTTTAAGCGAATTATAAAATACTAGGCGGCCACGGATGTGAGAGGCTTCGCCACGCGCTGAATGTATGCATATATATGTACATTTACGTATTTGGAGAAAGAAATCATATGTCATCATGTACTTCGTTTATTATACACCGTAAAAAATTTTATCTAAATCCGTTCAGTAGCGTGGCAAAAATATCTCGCCTTTTTTTTTACTATGTATAGAAGATATTAATTTTAAATAGATGGCAACCCTACTCAAAAAAAATTAAAGTTTTTGTGCATGCGAAGGCCATGCACTTTCATTTGGTATCTCATTTTGTTATCCAACGAACGGTGAAGATCTTATAGATTTTAAATAGGTGGCAACACTACTCAGCAAAATAATACATTATTACACATCTAGAGCCTAAGTCTTTTCATTTGACAGTGACGGTGCAGAACTGACGCCTACGCTTAATAGGACTGAAAATAGTAGTTTTCTTAACAGATGGCAACCCTATTAAAAAATAAGTCCTTAGTGATTTTCTAGCGAACAATAGCTTTCATTTGGCATCTCAGTTTTTGTAATCCAACAAAGGGTGCGGATCGATACAAAATAAAACCCCCCGTAAAAATTCGTTCAGTAGTTTCCGAGATTACCGCGAACAAAGAATCTCGTACAGGATTCGAAAATGTTCACGACAAATCCGACTTCTCTCAGTCACATCAGATCCCATCAGGCAGTGCTCGGTGATTACTCCGTCTACTAACCTGAGAGAAGAACGATACTGAGTACTGCAAAGTACCAAAATGAATACTCCAAAGTACTCAGTACTGACAAGAAAACTCGAAAGTACTCAGTGCCCAAAAATACTCTGTTCCAATCATCACCTTGATGCATAAACTCAGGATCGATTCAAAGTCCTCAGTATTAGGTGTCGAATAGATACTTAAAAGTACTAAGTTCTATTTACATTTACCGGTATTGTACTCAATTTCTTCTTATTATTATTTGGCACTGCAACCGTTTATCGGTTTGGGTCGAGACCAAAAAACTTCCACAGTTGCCTCTTTCCTTTGCAGATTTGCGCCAGTTGTTCATCCCAAGTGCGGACAGGTCTTTCTGCACTTGGTCCGCATCCGAATTGACTTCGGATATTTCCACCCCGCGAATGTATCTGCGTCCAGTGACCCATACAACAGTCAAAGAGCTTTTTGATGCCAGCAAGTTGAGAATCCTTCTGCCCTCGTATGGCTTTAGATGTTGTTACGTTAGATTTTAGAGATTTAATAGCCGCCTGGTTGTCAGAGTCCTGAAGTGGTAGAGGTTATGAGCTTCCAAGCCACCTCCATTATGGCATTTAGCTCTGCTTTAATAACGCTACAATGGTGCGGTACTGAGCTTTAGCACAAATTCACCAGAGTAAATGCCGCTATCCATTAGTTCGTTAAGCTTGCAAGCATCTGTGAATATATAGCCACCGACCCTAAGTCTTATTCTATGGCACCTTTCCATTTGTTTCTCACTGAGGTTCTTATGGAGAAATTATTTTCTAAACAGAGTAGAGTAGTGGTATAATCTAGCTGTCGTAGGTTAGAAGGTAGAGTGTCAAGGACATTTGCGTGTCCGAAGCTGAGGTCTTTACACGGCTGGATTGCATTTAACCTAAATTTGGCATAGAGATCTACCGATGGTGGCTAAATCTCTCGTGATTGTAAGCCGTCCTCTGTACCCTTGGCTATGGAGTTGGTGTCAACTTGCTCATACGAAGGCCGGCTTGTGATGGAGGCATACATTTTTAATGGAAATTTTTCACTTTGTTTATACTTTCAATTTATGGATTAAAATAGGTGACGTACTAATTCTTCGTACTCGTAATTCGTAATGGTTTATCGCTTCAAGTATTTCTTAAACAATTTTTTTTCACTATTCATAGTCATATCCCAAATTGGTCAGCAGACATACCCAGCAATAATACAGGCAAATACCATTTACAAAAAAAGTCCATAGGCAACCCAATTTGTCATTTTAATAAATTTAATAAATGATGCACACTAAAAGTCATATATTTCCATACAAAAAAACGCGCCTGTGTAATTGAAAGCTTAAAAAAATATTGCACAAACCTCTGTAATCTTCAAAGTAAATATGACATATACATGTGTACTATTGTAAAATGCATTGTAATTGTTGCTTGTTTTTTTTTGTACTAAAGAGTACACGTAAGTTGAGACACGTTCCTCTTTCTCACCAAATCGGCTTTGTCAGTCGCCGCGTTTTTGTCACTTGACACTCTTTGACTTTTCAACTCTTGTCCATTAGTGATTACCTGTGGACATACATACATACATACATACACCTACCTAGCTACGTTTTTATGTATGTATGTATGTACAAACCTATTTACTATTTATAACTTTGATGCCATTGTGTATCTGCTGTTGTGTTTTGGTCGTGGTGATGGTGTTGTAGATGATGTTTCGGTTTCGGTTCAACGTTGCAAAACGAAGTGGTAACAGAGTGCCTTAAGCAAATATGCGGTGCACGACTTATCAATTTGTTAGCCATGAGTTTGCCTTTCTCGAAGTCAAAATACAAAGATAACGGTGATGCATAAATATCTGTGTACAAATATACGCATACAAATGTATGTATGTATGTATGTATGTACATACAAACACACTCCCAAGCCCTCAAGCAACGATATGGCGATTATGAAATTGCATCTTCGATTAATCAAAAAGTTTTCGAAGGAAGATAGTTGATATATGTATGTAATTTCATGTACTAATGAAGGTGTTGTGAAAATGTCGCCGGCGGCAAAGTTCATTGAACTGCGGTGATAAATGGAAAATAACACGATTTAATTTTGAACCAGGCATACATATGCGCATGACCTATAAAATGTTGGCAAAAAAAAATTTGCGTAAATTAGAAATATTTGTTTAATCTAATTTCTGTCTTACAACTAATTCGTATGTATTTATGTATGTCTGTATATACATATATACGTAAGTACCATATTTAAGTTTTCATGTAGCATCCGTTTTGTCCCGCCGCGCATGCTTCATGCGGAAATTGTTTTTGTTTTTTTTTTCTCGTATTTTCCGCTCAATTTGTTAGCGTTAAAATTTATTTTCACATTGAAAAGTGAAAATCTTTGCAATAAATCTGGTAGCAATTAGTAGCAACTACATTTCAACGCAATTTTTTCAACGATCGTAACTATTTATACACTAATGAATTATCGGCAAGTTTCTAAATGATTTGCATATTTTGATTTATTCACACTTTCCCAGGTAGACAACTCAATTTTGACCAGTTTGGCAAACGGTTGAAATGTACACAGAAAAAAATTTAAGCAACCGAGGCTCAGGCAGCGGTTCTCCCAGGACATGTTTTCCGATTCGAATTTAATTTGGAAATGTTACACCCGAATTTATAATTGAATGCTAAAATTTTTCAAAATTTTTCAAAATCTAAGTGAAACTCAAATTGAACGTCACATACGTACTCAAACCTAATGACAAATTCTCACACAAATTTAAAAATTTAACTCAAATCCAAATCGAGCTGAAACTCACAAAAACCTAAACTCACACTCAAATTTAAGCTCAAACATTTTTTCGAACTCAAATATAAACTCAAGTCAAATTCCAGCTACAAATCAAACTCAAATTCACTCAAATGCAAACACAAATCTAAGCTTAAACACAAATTTTAACTCAAACTTGAATTCAAGTCGAATTCGAGCTCCAACCCAAACAGAAAATGAAACGCAAATTCGCTCAAGTTCAAATTCGAACCTAAACTTAAACCCTAACCCAGAATCAAACTGAAACAGAAATTCTTTCACCAACTAAAACTCAAAATTTTCACTCAAACTGAAAATCAAATTTGAATTCAAACTTCAACTCAAAATTCCAGTCAAACCCGATTTTAAATGCCGGCAAATACTCAACCGTATACTTAATATAAAGCAAGCACAAAGTCAAGCTCAAATTTTAATTTATTCAAACTCAAAAGTTAAATTTTATTTTAACTCTAACTTAAAGTCGATTTCGAATCCAAACTGAAACGGAAACTCAAATCCAACTCCAATTTTTGGAAGTTACATCTAACTCAAATTCAAGCTCAAACGCAAATTCAAGCTCAAACTTAACTCAAGCACATACTCAGAATAAAACCCAACCTCAGACTAAAATCAGTTGTCAGACTCAAACGCATACTCAACTAAAAGCAAAGCTAAATTTAAACTCAAACGCATACTCTCTCTCCAGCTCAAAATCTAACCCAAACGCAAATTTTAACTCACTCAACCTCAAAAACTATAAATGCCACTCTAATTAAAGTCTAGACTAAAGCTCAATCTCAATTTTTAATCCAAAATCAAAATCAAGTTTACGTAAACTCACTCAACTCAAGCACATGAAAAAACTTACTCAAACTAAAAAGTAGCCCCAAAGAGCTTAATCTCAAATTCAAACTCAATTGCAAAATCGAACTCGATTTCAAAATTTAACTATCGCAAACTCAAGCTTAAACTCAAAAAGCGAAAAACTCAACTTGGAACGAACACTTAGGTATTTTTATTACAAATTTCACATTGAGCGGCAATTCACATACAAATTTCGCAGCCATCTTTGAGTTATTCTCCAGTATTAATTTCATAACACCCTTTAGATGCATTAATTTCAAACTCAATCGAGCATTATTTAATATATTTCTTACTTCATCAATTCCTTATTACATACTCGTATAACATTATGATTAATAGTCGCCACAATTTTTCTCCAAGTACCTACTTACCAAGCGCACCGTAGTGCCGCACCGCGTCGCGTAAGCGCAGTGAATCGTTGCGCACGCGCACTTACTCGTTATTCTTAAACGGCAGACAGCGCTTTCCTTGCCATTCACAGATAAGACCAAGCGCTTGGCAGCCAAGCTGGTAAAAAAAATTACAAAATTAATACTAATCCAAATCAAAGCCGAAAAGGAAGGCGTAAGATAAAGGCAAAGGAAAGACGAATTAAAGCGCTAGCGCGCGATTGCAGTAGGCTGCAATGCGCCATATGCAATGTATGCTAGGCAAGGCCACGACATGGCAAAAGATTCAAAAGCAGTCGCTCTATGTGAATTAATAAATAACTGCAAAGCAATTCAAAGGCATTCCGCGCGCTGGTGCATTTTGAATTTATCTTGTTGGCGTTGCTGTTAATATTACGAAGTTACTTTTTTTGCAGAATTACAGTTATATATTTATGTATATGTATGTGTGCCTGCAAGTGCAAGTATTAAGCCACATCAGTAGCAAGTTGGCCGACGCGGTGTGCAATTAAATAAAGGCTTACAAAGCTATCAGCCGCCAACCAAGCCGCTTGCAACTGTGACTTCAACTTCGGTCGGTCGGTGTTGCGCGCTCTGAACCAGTTGCAAGCAACACAGTTGTGCTCAAAAATATATTAACTGTAATTATAAGTTTCCACAACTTACAACTTAGTCTGTGTTTGTATGTTTGTGTATGTATTTTTGTACACAAATAAGTCAACATGCGCTATCTGCAGCTGTCAGACTGCGCCATCAGTGGCGGCACCGAAAATGTTGCTCGTCTGATTGCCAACATTTACAGCCAAAAAACAAACACACAAAAAAAACAAAGAAAGAAGCAAGTAACTTACATTTTTTTTTGTTATTTTATTATATTTTTTGTCACAGCAACGCGCCACTTGTCGCAAAGGAAATGCTCCGCCGGTGTCTACTTAACTTGCAAATTGGACTCCTTACATCAGGCGTCGCTTGCAGCTTTTGCATTTTGCATACAAAGCGCACACACACACACACCGCCGCGTGCATACACTAACTCCACATTCCAGGAGTTTTATGCTTCTCCCAGCAGTTGGCATTTCTTAATTGAATATGAGTTTCATTTAATGCAATGTGGCGGCTGTGATTTATCACGCGCATCCGCTAAATGTCGCATGCATTTGGTGCACTCTCCCGCATTTCGCTTAACCGCAGCTGCCCCTTAACTACAGCTACTATGCTTTGTGCTACTGCAACTGCTACCTTAGGTGTTGCACGTTTGTCGTTTGGCTTACAAAATGCATGTATGTGTATGTGTGTATGTTAACCCCCATCACTCTGCTGTATGCTGATTTTGTTGCAAGTGAGTGAGTGCTTTCGCAGGCGCGTTTGCTTGATGTGACAGTTGATTTTCTGCGCTGTCGCCTATGTATTTGATTCCATTTCTCTGCAGTGATTAATTGCTTTCGTTGCGCTTCGATTGCACTTTAGCTTGTAACTAGAAAGCTATTAAAAAAACATTTACTATGTGAAAGCTTTTAAGACTTTTTGGGTGGCACATTTGAAATGGCTTGTTGAGTTTGTATTTATATTAAAGGCGTTTTAGCGAGTAATGTGTAACTTCCCTGTTGCTGGTTTTCATTATACGTCCACTTGAGAACACTTACAGAAACTCTGTGGATTCAAGGAGCGGCTGAAATAACCTGTAGATGAGCGCTATTTATAAAAAGTGCACACATAGTTCGCTATCCTTTTTCCTTTATAAGTTTCTAATCTAGAAGTTGGGCGCAAATGGATGTCGCATGCACTTAGGCTCTTGTCGATTGTGCCGCGGTAAAATGCCTTTCCTTTGTCGGGAAAGCAGTCCACATTTTTCCGCGACTAATCACCACTGGTCAACCGTCACTCTTTACTTTTCCCAAGTCTCTGAAACTCAGCCAGCCGAAGCGTCGCTTTTGTGAACTGTAGGATCGCCATTTGATTGAGCTTACTGAGTTCGGTGTCCATTAAAATTATTCAGCCAAAGTTCACTAATACTGTTCACATATTCGTTTAAGATAATGCATCCTATGGCTAAGCCAACAATAGTCCGCAAATTGCGTTTGCCCAACGTCAGCGGCAGGCTTGTCCTGCCTAGTGGGTTTCGACCATAAGCCGGTTGTCAGAGTGGTTATATAAAAAAAAAATCGACTACATTACAGTATTGTGCTTGGCTGAGCTACATCCCACAACCGGTTGAGGATCAATGAATCTATCCACGCCAGCACTAAGCAGTAAATTATAGCGGCGTCTGTCTATAACTCAAATCATAGCTCTTGGAAGTCTGCAGCCTTTCGATTTAGTCCATATCTTTTCTTCATGCTGGATCGTGTATAGCTCATATTGTCATTGCTTGCAGTCGAATAGCCACATCTTTTAGTAGTGCTTTCGACGAAAAAGCGATTTCTTTCACTAATCTGTGTACCTTTTCGTTGGCAATTACGCCAGAGTGTCTCCGGACTCAATACAGTTGAACCTCCGTATCAGCGTTTATATACATGTGATTTCCGTGAAGATCCAAAAAGCCCCACGTATATCCCAGCATCTTTTTGCATGCATGGAGCCCAGTCGAGGATTTCAAGGCTATCTAGTCTATGTTTGAGCCGTCATGACATTTTATTATCGAGCATTATTCCGACGTACTTGATGCTTTTTAGAGCGCTTAGCTCAAGTTATTACTCGCCACTCACCGCAGTGGAGGTATATTGGTGAAATGTCCAGGAGTGGCTTCAGCGCCGCCCGGGGCTTTGAGTAAACTGACACCGTTGTGTATAAGAATACTTGTCGTTGCACCTTTTGCAGATTAAGTAGATAGGATTTGATGTCAACCGCCTCCCACCATACCAGCGATTTCAACACGTATAACAAATCAGGCAGATTATACAGCTTTAGAGAATATAAGAGCAAAATGATTAAGCTCATCCATTCGTCGTTTCTGTCTAGAAACATTCTATAAGCTTGCATCTACCATCACAACTTGACTTGAGTCTTAACCAGTGGCTTCTTGCGTAATTGTGCGCATTTTTGAGGCGCCGTTATTACTGCCGCTTAATTGCACAGATGCAGTAATTGACAGATGAGCAACAAAAAGGCATGAAAACCGACAGACATACGCACACATACAAGCACTTGAAGTCGCAACCACACAGCAACATCAAATGCAACTTAAAAGTGTTTGCCAAAGTAATTAACGTAAGTAATACAAATACAGGTTAGAGGAGTTCTTGAGCTACAGATGTACAAAACAAAAACAAACAACAAAAAAAGCAAAAACAAAATAATGACAGAATGACCAAGTTTCAGTTATGACAAAGTGATTGTTGCTGCCACAACATAAAATTGCTACTAAATAACTGCAACGCAAAAGTCACAGCAAACATTTAAATACAAGCGCATAAGCTGACATACATACATACATACTTTGCCTTCTACTTGCTTTGTATGCATGTAGTAGTATACAAATANTTTACCAACCCAATTTTTTTTCTACCAATTTTGGTAACAATTTACCAAAGTGGCAACCCTGGTTGCAGCTCTAATGAAGACATTTCCATTTCCAAGAAATATGCGCAACGCAAAGCGGCTGCTTAAAGTTAAATATTTATCTAATGCTTGTAGAGCTTTGACATGCAACGCACGAAAAAATTTGACCTCGTAGCGCGGACAGGCTAAGCTGGCTGGAATTTTTTGTGTGCACTTTTTGACCGACAAGTGACATTGAATAGTTGAGGTCAGCCTACCTGAATGCATACTTTAGTTGAACGCTTGAGAGGGATGTGCCAGAGTGGCGGCCGTTGCGCATATAACTGTCATGGTAGCAACAATTGTGGCAAAACAATCACTCACAGCGAACACACACACACACATGCCTCACTCACATAAATCATCAAAAAAAAAGTAAAATAAAAAATACAAAACACAAATGCATGCAACATTTGTTCATTATCGTTTGCAATTTATATCGTGCCACAGTGAGGTTGCGCCTGCGCGCACACGCAAATGTCAGCTCTATTCAGGCGCACACACACACACACACACACACACATGCTTGTTTGTACATTTTTGGCTAGCTATGCATCTTCGGTTGGCATTCTCAGGTGAACGAAAGTTGCACTCCAGCAACAGCCAAAGCAACAGCCACAGCAGCAGCACCAGCAACTGTAATTGTTGCTTCTGAAACACCCGCATGTGTGTACCTTTTTACTGCTGAGGTCACCTCACTGCGGCTAATTGCTTGTGCACGCAAATATCTATTCACATGCTTGCTGGCTGGTACGCATGCGCATCACTCGCATTGTTGCTTTGTTGCACAAAAATAAATTGCTTCTGCTGCTAATTTATTTTCAAATTTCATCTCATTGTGCGCTTCATTGGAAACGCTTGTAGACTTAACAATTTAGTTGCGTGGGTTGGGCGCTAAGTGATTGGCCAATATGATGGGAGCGGTAGCAGCAGCAACAGCAGCAACAGTGACTGCAGCGGCAGCAGCTAATGTTGCTATTTCTAACACAGCAGCATATGCTTGCTTGTTTATCTGCGCAAATCTACGAAGCAATCAACGCTTGTGACAGTTGCGTCAACTCCCCAGAGAAAAACTTTGAACTCTTCCTAAGCTGAAAAAGTAATTGTCAGTGAGAAAATGCGGTTAATGTGGTACATACATATTAGAGTGGCCTTTATGTTGTATGAAAAATTTTAAATGCATGAATCCAAAAGTTTTCTCACAGAATAATGTGAGGTTGGGGATATAAATAAATACGTAATTGGTTTAGAAGCTTTCAGGTGGCTCCTAGGGGCTCCGGGTTGAGCTTTTTCGACCAAAAATGTCGAAATTACACCAATTCCTTTGATTTTGCATTTATTTTTTTTTTAACTACGTATATATTAAAATAATTCTACATTATGTTTTATTTAAAATGTACGTAAAATTGAAGTATTAAATCGGTTAAAAAAGCACAACACTATTCATTCAACTTTAAAAAGAGTAAGATTTAAAAAAGCCAGTTTTCCCCAATAAACTTGATTGGAAAAACAATCTTTTTTCGAGTCTTACCTTCGATAACGAATGTGCAATATATTAGTATTCGTTTCAAGAACTAAACCATTTTCCAGCAAAACGGCACCTTCGCTATCCAATGTATTTTCCCTTCGTTATGAATTCGAAATCCAGCCCATTATCGAATTGAAATTTTATTGTGAGAGAGCGGTTGTCTTATATTTTCTTTTGAGAATGAGCTGGATTTAAGTTTCTCTCTTTTTACTAAGGTTTAATTTTTTTTCGAACCCATTTCGAGTGCATCTCAAATTTACTCTGAACGTTGGAAAACCAGGGTTGATTATGAGTTCGTTCTCAGTTCGATATGCATATTGGATATTGAAGGTAATTTTCGACGTTCGCCAAAATGTTTATAGGGCCGTTTTCTCATGAGGCGTTATATATGTATATGTATGTACGTTCGGATGGCCCAAAATTAAGTAAAGTCAGAATTTCAATGCCGCCTCCCCCTAGGATTGGTAAATACCGAAAAAAATATATGTACCCCTATTTTTTTTTTTGAAATCAAAAAATATTTACAGAGTGCTCAAAGCGCTAAAGTTTTTCCAGGTATTTTATACTGTTTTCGTAGAAACGGTATAGAGTTCTTGAAAATCGATATTTTTCGATCGAAGAACTCTACTTATCCTCAGGAGACTTCCAATAATAATATTCAATTGTTTATTTAACCATTTTTTTATACTAACGATTTTTTATCGGTCCCCGAATGCATTTTATATCTAGGGTCTTTGGAGGACCTATAAAATTGGTAACTATTACCATTAAAAAATTCGAAATAAAATTCTAAATAAATAATTGGGTATTATTGGGAATATCCTAAAGAGAAACAGAGATTATTCTTACGTTCCTCCGACAAACGATCAGGTTAATTTAAAGGTTATCAACACGGCATTCCTTATAAGACGCATTTATAGCCGCAAGAGAATTTAAATGTTGATTTTTTTGCTTGCTAACACAAATTGGTCCTGCTGAGGTTCCGTGCAGCCAAATGCAGCTAAAGTAAAAGTTTTTTAGTTTTTGCGGAATGTTTAAAGTTTTCCAACTCCCTTTTTCTCAAACCCTAAAAACATAACTCAATTCATTGACAATATATAATGACCACCGTTGACAGCCGTTGGCAAGTAAATTTAATCACAATTATTTATAAGTGCAACTGATATGCAAAAAAAAAACGAAGAAAACACCTTTTTAATTGAAAAGTATCAGCTTTCTCATTAACTTTGATGCCGCCGAAAATGTGCGAAAGCAGACAGCTGTGATTACACACACACACACACACACACATAACAATTCATTGCTTGTGCGTAATTTTATTGCCATCACTTTTCGCAGAATTTCGCGTGACAGTCCAAGATGAATGAAATAAAGTTGCAAGCGAAAAGTGAATAAAATTTATTAATTTAAATGCCAAGCGAACATACCAAATATTTTTTAACACACACACACACAAACATTTAAATTAATATTTATGTATGCATAAGCTGGCGTGTTTTGCGTGTCTGTACGTTGCGCCAAAATTAACGGGTGCAATTCATCTTCGGCGCTATTAAATGCAACCGGCAATCGACAACAAAGAAGCTGCGAGTCAAGTGCGCATTTATGCGCTTATGACACTGGGTTGCAACATTGTAACTGCCGCTAATATTAAGGTTGTTTTGTTTTTTTTTTTTAAAGCGCTCATCCGGCGCGGCGCGGAAATATGCCACTGACATGCAGCCAGGCGGCGCGGCGCTGAGTATGAAAATGTGGAGAGAAGTTTGTCGCCTATCGTCGACGCCGGCGCACGCCTGCTCTTTTATTATTTACACTTTACTTGAAATGCATTAAGTTGGTAGTATACTGACGATGGCAGAGGCGGCGGCGGCGGCGACGGCGGCGAACTTTGTTGTGCGATAAAATTGATTTTTAATTACGCTCAAAAAAGTGAAAGCCAAATTAAAGCAATTTTATTTGCACAAAAATTTAATGTCAGCAGGAAAAAATATTGCACTTGCGAGGGAAATGAGAAACACTGCATTGCAAATGGTTTGAATTGTTGAATTGGCAGTCTCACACTCCAACCAAATGAATCACTCATTCAGTGACTGCTAGGTGAACGCCCAATTCACTTGTGTGACGAAAATGTCGAAAAGGCTAAAAGTTGTTATGCTATTTATTGTCGTCGCTAGACGTTGAAAAACGCAAATATTTCTCAAAAGTCAAGCGCTAAAGATAAACAAATATGTAGTCTACATACATATACATATTTGACACTGGCCATGAACTAGCAGCAGCTGTTAGCTTGGCCATTGAGGCCTGCCAAATGGGTGCAATAAACCACCGATATGTATGTGCGAGTATGTTTGTATTTATTTTATATAGATAGCCCGGTTTTTGGTGTGAACTCGCCATTTTCGCACGTCAAAATATCAATCAAAAAAGCCACACCAAGCAAAGCCGCAATAAAAACTAACAACAATTTTTTTTTTTCGTTTTGTCGCTGCCTTGCACTCCAATTACTTGCCGGTACTAGTCGTTCGCTTACTCCACCTCACTTTCTCAGTTCAAAAAAGCGACAACAACCGCATTACGGATGAGCGTTGGTGTTGATTTTGATCTTTGTTACTGATAAGGAAATCACTGCGAGTTAGTTCAGCCAAGATGCAGCTAACGATGGCTTTGGTGTCACATTAGCTAGCCGCAGTCTTACTTCTTATTACGACTATATGGCCAGTGCCTGCAAGGAGATTTTTTTGCAAAGGAAAAGCCTTACCGTTTAAAAAATTAAGAGTATACATTAGGGCGGGTCAATTTGTATAGCAGACTTTTTCGACCATGCGTGTACATGTAGCTCAGAAGTATTCTACGTGTAATTTTAAGCAAATTTGCTGAAGAAACCATGAGTCTAAAAACAATCGGAAGTTTGCCGAATTGCGAAATAAAGTCTCGTTAAGGAGTTCTTAAATTAAAAAAAAAAGGCTATAGAGGGTTTTTTGGTATAAAGAATATATTTCTGTACTTGTATTTTTCTTGAAACTTCCCCCAGAGGGCGCAACAGTGAAAATTTTCCCATTTTCTTTGAAACCTATTTTCGCAATTTTGCAAACTCCAAAATTGATTTTAGACCCAAGGTTTCTTCGGCAGATTTACTTAGAATTACAGGTAGAATCGTCCTATGCTATACGCGCATAGTCAAACACAAACTAACCCGCCCTAGCATACAACGCTATTCTCAATTTTAGCTCATATGTTAATAAAAACAAAACAAATGAAATAACTAAGCAAACTGTCATAGAAATTGGCATAGAGATGATCGTGTAAGACACCCACACGATTTCAAGCTCATTTCATCTTGTAACGTATTTAGTTGAGCCCCAACTTACATCTCTGAACTATTTTTGAAGAATTGCGAGCGGCTTCCAGGGCCTTTAGAGAGCCTGACTGCCACTGCAGACACTGATTTTATGTCCGCGCCACCTTACGCCGATTATCCCGGCAGTATTGTAGAGACTTCCGATTGAAAGACCGCTGCCATTGCACCCAAAGCAGTAAAGCATCTAAAAGTACCGTCCAGATGGCATCCAGCTTCAGTACAATTTGAAGTTTTGGAGCCACCAGTATAGAAAATTTTCACCGTGCTTGCCAAGAGAGTGTTTGGATATCTGCATTGCTCCCTTGTTGGAAATCTTGGGAAATATGTACAAGAAGAAGTGATTGAAATTCAAGAAGAAATGATTGACATGCTACACGATAGTAACTTGAAAAATACATTCGGAACTAGAAGAAGATTGGACTCAAAAGGAAATTTCTGTCGCAAATATTCAAGAATTTAGCAACATATCCTGCGTGTGGCTGTAAGTAGCACTAAACCAAGAATTCAGAAGCTAGTAAAGGATATGCAATCAAAAAATTCGCAGTAAAGTAATATAAATACTCATGTCTGTAATGTAAAATTTTCGTAAATAAGGTGAAATACTGATGGCTTTGAAGAATTTTATTTATAGTTATAACAAACCTTTATTTACACTCACTAAATATTACCTCCAAACAATTGGTGTTCTGGCGAAAGTCAGAAATTTTGTCAAATAATCCCTCAAGGTTAAGAACCACTGCACTCTGCACGCACCTGTTGCGGCAGCATGCCGTCACTGCAACTTGTTGACCAACATTTATTGCCAGCGAGACAAATGTGTCCAAATCGTCGTTCATTCGTACGAAAGTATGTATGTACGTACATACGAATGCAGTTACAAATATTTGTATGTATTTGCATTTGATATGAACGTACTACTATAAGTGTAGTGTTGCAGCAACTATTAAAGTAAATAAATGTTTAAACATTTTTTAATGTTTCATGCCAGTAGCGATGAGCAATGAACAGCGGTAAACATGTTTTAGTTGCTGTTTCTGTTGTTGTTATTGGTCGTTATATGCATCGGATGCGCTATGTTATCGCAGCAACGACGAATAAAAAGAAAATAAATTTAAGCACGAGTTTTTTTTCAACTATCGCCTGATACGAATTTCGTATCGCAATGTTCATCTTGCAACTACATACACATTGGAGACCCACACACGTGTTTTCAAGACAAGCTCGAGCTCTTCGATAACTTGAACTTGCGCAAATGCTGAACCACTTACCATATTCAATTTTTTTAAATGTGGTTTTTTATGTGTACAATTATTTAACTGGCGGCTTAGTGTGGTCATTAATAAATCTTGTGATTTTGAGTCACTCTCATTTTATTGCTTAATATTGCAGAGATAATTTACATACTTACATACATATGCATATTTAATAAAGTAAAGAGGAGCTCGTGGAAAAAGTAGCGGCACTTTGAAAATGAAATGAATATTAAATTATACAAAGAAAAAAATAGATTTATTGCATAGCAAACTGCAGTAGCAAAGCGCTTTTTACTTTATCATCACTTGTCGGGCGATAAGAGGCATTTCAAAATGTAGCAACCGCTTAAATTACATTCAGTTCTTTATCAGGAAGACTGAATTAATTAAAAGACTTTAGTTCAACGGAATTAAAGGAATTTCGCGATTCAAGGAATTTTGCTATTTCCAGATTAATCTTATCTAATTGAGTGGGCTCAGAGGTGCATGTTGGGTGACCTATTTCCCCGGAAATCTCTTGCATCTTTCGAGTTTGGATAATTTATTATTACTTTTTTTTAGTTAGTAGCAGTAAAAAACAACAGCCATTGTGGCTGCTACCACTGCATCCAGCATCCAGCGTTCTTAATTCAAAACCCGGCCAACTTCGTCCCGCCCAAAATTAATTTTTTATATTGAAATATTTTGCTCCAAAATTTTCACCAACAGTTCACATTCATGATTTTCAGTGAGGCATTTATCTTCTAATATTACGGTTTGGTGGTTGTCAGAAGGCATATTTCCATTGCCAACTTAAATAACCTAGCAAAATTGTATGTATATGCATACAAAGATACGTAATAGCTTCAGTGCGTTTGAAAGGCGCCACGCCCTCTTATAAAATTGCCCAAATTTTCTCTAAGAGTATGGGTAGCATTGCCAACCATATTATAGTATATAGTATTGTACTATTTTTCCGATCGGCGTACTATATACTGTTGGAAAAAATTATAGTACGCGAAAATATTATACTTCTTCAGCTATAAATATAAATATATTTCAATAATTTGCGAGAAAATATGTGTATTAAAATAGATGGCCTTTTTATTTATGTACTGTAATAACAATACTAAATGAAATATTCTTTGAAGTAAAAGGCCATAGTGATTTTATAATCAAAAAAGGCAACAAATTAAAAAAAACTAAGAAAGAATTAAAAAATTGACTTAATATTATTTCTTTTCTACTTTAAAAACGGTTTGAAGTGCTTTAATAGAATCGTTGAAGAAGTTTTGGATTTTCCTGCCGCAACTGTAAAATTTATACGCATTTGTTAAGCCATATTTCTTAAGTTTCAGTAAAAGTTACAGAGAGCTAAGGTTATGGTATTGCCAAAATTGCAAAAAATTACTTTATTAAACTTTTGATTTTAATACTATAAAAAATTTATCCAATTTAGATGTAGTGAATAACTTTTATTAAATAACGACAAACAATAACAAAAAAAAATTGGAAGTAATAACATTTTCTTTTTGTTTTGGTGGAAACCTTACATTTTTAAAAGTTTTGACAAATTTAAAAACATAAGGCATACGAATTGTCCTCAACAGCCCTAAAATTTCCACTTTTTGCTTTAGTCTGAAATTGGCTTTGCAGCCACGACTGCAATAAGCACATATTAATTTGGCAAAAAAGAAATGCAATCCCTCGAAGCATAGCAAATTCTGAATACATAATTGTACAAATTGGGCACGTACCTACCCATTTAACAAAAAAAAAAAGGAACAGTCCAGCGCCTTCGTCTTGGTCTGCAGGCTGTATCGGAGATACACCCGCTAAATTTAAACGTAGAATACGTGGTATGGTTAAGAGCATATCCAAGTCAAAAACGAAAGCACAAACTAAGAAAAAAATATCGATAACAAAAGCGATAATAAAATCGATAACAAAATCGATAAAAATATCGATAACAAAATCGTTAACTAAATCGATTACAAAATCGATAAAAAATCGATTACAAAATCTATCGAAAAATCGATTACAAAATCGATAACAAAATCGATTCCAAAGTCAATAACAAAATTGATAACAAAATCTATCAAAAAATCCATTACAAAATCGGTAATAAATTCGATAAAAAAATCGATAAAACTATCGATAACAAAAGCGATGGCAATATCGATAGCAAAATCGGTAAAAAAACCGATAAAAATACCGACAACAAAAGCGATAACAATATCTATAGAAAAATCGATAAAAATATTGATGACAAAAGCGACAAAAATATCGATAACAAAAGCGATAACAATATCGATAGCAAAATTGTTAAAACAATCAAGAAAAATATCGATAACAAAACCGATAAATAATCAATAATAAAATCAATAACAGAATCGATTACAAAATCGATAACAAAATCGATAAAAATATCGATCATTATATCGATAAGTTCCGAAAATATCGATAGCAAAATCAATAACAACATCGATACAAATTTCGATAACAAAATCGGTGAAAATATCGGTAACAAAACCGATAAAAATATCGATGGCAAAATCGATTAAAATATCGGCAACAAAATCTATAAAAATATCGATAACAAAATCGATAGCAAAATCGATAACAAAATCGATAAAAATATCGATAACAAAACCAAACAGATCCACATTAACTGAAACTTTCATATGTACGTATATATGCATTTACATATGTACATACGCTGCGATCAAAAGCCGCATTACATACGCATACATACTTTTTGTCTCCTTCCCACACTTCCAACATATGCACGTGTTTGCAAAATGATGACGAGGTGATTTTGTATGGAAAATCATTTATGCCCATATATTTGAATAAAATAAACATATATAGAAGATATCAACCAATACTTCCCATATACCAAACGAAAGGAAAACTCTTGAATTTTTGATTAAAGAAAACAAAAACAAAATCATTCGAGCGGTTTTCGAGCATTTTGGTAATGAAAAAAATTTGCAAATTTTTTCAACAATTTTTTGCCTTAAAATGCTCAATATTTGTTAAATTTATATAAAATTTGTACCCGATAATATTTCTACTGCTCCAAAGAACCTATATCCCGAAAATGAAAGTTATATATGCCAACAATAAGTTGCTAGAGCACTTTAAAGGCTCAAAATTGACCCCAAAATAAGGCAATGTTTACCGTTGTTTTTACGACAGAAACCGAATTGGTTATTTACAAAAATGAATCTGTCGACAGGTTTGGAATTTTATCTTTGAAACGCCACACTTTTCTTTGAAATCGCTTTATTAGTTCTCGTGCAATAAGCGTTTTTGTGAAGCTCTAAAAATTACAACTACAACATTTGAACATAGCCCCCATACCTTAAGGTAAGACGTATTCTACGTCAAAAATAGTAGGTACGAATTGAAAATGATATATTGGCGTACATAAATTTACAGTACTGTCAAGCCGCCGATTACAATCGCGACTACGCCACGAGGCATCAGGATGCTGTGAGCAAAAAAGTGCCTACATGCCCTGCTGATGAGCTTAAATTGTGCCCAAGAACTTAATATAATTGATGTGCCAAAAATGCAATTCACATACAAATGCAAATAAGAAATACCTGCAATTAAAAAAACAAAAAAACAAAAAACAAATTCAAAAGAAATTTGCATATGATTCTATGTTGTGAAATTGTACACCAGTTCTTTACGTGTGCATTCAGAACCAAAAGTGTGTCAACTATTATTTAAACAACAACTGTTCAATACCACGCAGTCACCACAAAGTCAGAGGCTCACATGCACTCTCGCATTCCTCGACACAGACAAGAATGAAGCGACATTAAAATCAAAGAAGTTGGCCCTTAGAATATCCTATCTATGTGTGTATGTATGTATATGCGCATGAAAGCGTGAACCCGGCACAGACGTGTGAAAGACATGGCAATATTTATCGCCTGTTGTTATATGGCCCGTTTTGGTGGTTGACTTGCATAACATTGCCACAAGAATGCGCATCATAAATTACGGCAGCGAGGTTGCATGCAACATATGAACTGTAGCTGTTGAGCAGTTGGATGTGTTCTGTTGCAGTTTGCGACAGCTACTCCTCCCCACGCTACACGCTTTGACAAACGGTCAAGAAGGTAAGACGCCACATGCCGCATGCCACATACATATATATATGTACATACATACCACATGCCGCATACAAAGGTGCAACTAACCAGCAGGCTTTTGCTCAACTTCACTTCGCTTCTTAGTCCGTGGCTTGTCCGGCGTGGCGCGTCTTCATTCACTACACATTAGGGTGGTCCAAAAATGCATGTTAAAAATTAAAGCCGAATTTCCAACTTCTTTTTTTGGTTTGAAATCAAAAAATATTTAGAGTTCGCCGAAAGTGCTTTCTTCTTAGAATTCTTGAAAATCAATATTTTCGATCTTAACTCTGTTTCTCTTCAGGAGACTTCCAATAATAATACCAAGTTGTTTATTTTACCATTTTTTAATACTAGCGATTTTTATGGATCTCCCAACTGTAGTTTTTTTTGTGTTTTCAGGGATTCTATAAAAAAATCGTTAATATTAAAAAGTGGTTAAAAAAAAATTTGTATTGTAATTTAAAGTCTCCTGAAGAGAAGCAAAGTTTTCCGATCGAAAAATATTGATTTTCAAGAATTCTATACCATTTCTACGAAAAAATGTTTTTCTCCATAAAAAGCACTGTGCGACAAAAACAAAATAAGTTTCAAAACACACGAAAGAATCGATATACTCACGAAACTATGTGCCAAATATAGCATTTAAAACTGCGTTTAAAGGTCTTTGAAGTTTTAAAGATATGATTAATTTAAAAAGTTATTTAAAAAAAATCAGTGCAACGTAGAATAACAATTAGGGGTACCAAATGAGAGAGAAAATTCTGTAGAATTTAAAAACAAAAAAGTTGAAAATTGAGTATTGAAAATGCGCTTTAATAAATGTTTTCTTTTTAAGTTAATAAAGTTTACAGGATGAAATTCGAAGATGAGGTCGTGCTTATATTAGTCCTCAAACAATAATTTTTCAAAAAGAAATACTGCAAATTTTCAAGGATATTTAAAGCCAAAATTTTTAAAGAATATTTTCCATACCCACTCGTTTCTTTTGTACAAAATAATTTATTCTGTTACAATTCTACAGAATTTTTTCTTTTATATGATACCCCTATTGTTGTCCTACATTGCACTGAATTTTTTAAATAATTTTTTGAAATAATCATATTTATTAAATTTCAAAGTCATTAAAAAAAAATCCTAACGTCAAAGAGAAAAAGTAAGTATGCAGTTTTACTATAATTTACCCATAGTTTCGCTAATAGATTAATTTTTTTGTGTGTAAAATTTAGTGTCACACGGTGAAATACATGAAAAATTTTGAGCGCTTTGGACGACCTTAAATATTTTTTGATTTCAAAAAAAAAAAAAACAGGGGTATATTTTTTTCAGGTGAGAGCATTAAAACTCCGACTTTACTTATTTTTGGACCACCCTGCTACACATACACGCAAATATATGTAGTATGTGGCTGCCCACTTGCTCATACAAATATTGGTGAGTAATTCGGTCATGTGTTGGCTGTTGGCTGTTGGCTTTTAAGTGGCCTACTGTACAGGCACAACATCTCTTCGCCGCGTCCTTTAGTTATTCTGAAGCCAGCGCATTTTTGTTTGTAACGGGTGATTTTTTTGAGGTTAGGATTTTCATGCATTAGTATTTGACAGATCACGTGGGATTTCAGACATGGTGTCAAAGAGAAAGATGCTCAGTATGCTTTGACATTTCATCATGAATAGACTTACTAACGAGCAACGCTTGCAAATCATTGAATTTTATTACCAAAATCAGTGTTCGGTTCGAAATGTGTTTCGCAAACCCAATTGCTGCGAACGGCGACGAATCGACATTTCACGGTCTTCAGCAACACTCTCAGAAACAGACGCAATATTCTCTTCTGTACGCACTGTACGCATTCGTGTGGTTGGTTTAATGTCCAATAAAGTAAACTGAGTGCGAAACTTGGTCACAATCGCATTAATTGTTTGCTCACTTGGTCGATTATGTAGACCATAAATCGGACGTAAAGCGAACCGAACACTGATTTTGGTAATAAAATTCAATGATTTGCAAGCGTTGCTCGTTAGTAAGTCTATTCATGATGAAATGTCAAAGCATACTGAGCATCTTTCTCTTTGACACCATGTCTGAAATCCCACGTGATCTGTCAAATACTAATGCATGAAAATCCTAGCCTCAAAAAAATCACCCGTTATTTGGAAAATTAAAGTTTCAAGTCGACACGCATTCTTGTGCTGCTGCCATTACTGTTAGTGTTTCTGCTGGTCACATTGCACTTTTGCACTTGCATCGCTTGCAAGCACATATATACATACATACGTACGTAAATATCGGAAACCACACAAAATACTGTTGTCTGTTCTTCTTCTGTGTATATTTGTTTTCTTTGTGCTTTTTTGTTTTTTTGTTTCTTCTTCTGCCATTGACGAGTGACTGCGGTCATGCTTACACTCGTAAATGTAAGAATTAACCTCACTGGTGCTTGACAGTAATAAGATACTCACCGCAACACCAACGACAATAAAAAGAATACACAAAAAAAAGAAATGCAATAATTGCAACACGTAAAGGCTTAAATATTTCCATAATATATGACAACTTGTAGTCTCTACAGAAAATGGGGCAACGAGATGCTTTTTTTTTGTCTTTTTTTTATGCAAAATAAAAAATAACCTCAATGTGTATGTTTATGTGGTGGTATTCTAGCTTACGTACACCATTGTATGTAGCATTTTAATAAATCTTCTTCTTTGTTTTTATTCATCTTCAAATATTTTTTTTTATTTCCATAAAGATTCAAGCGATATTTCTAAGTTATCACCTCGAAATTTTATTAAATATTTTCACGCTTTTATAGCGCAGTATCACGCTCTCGAATCTTGTTGGAAATTCAGCCTACAAAATTAAGATGTATCACTCTTTAGGCCAATGACCTCGAGATATACCTAAGAAGACCCACAGAGGTATTTCTAAATACTCAGAGCCAATTCTAGCATATAGCATAGACAGCATAGGCAACATTGAACGAGATTACAGCAACTTGCTTTCTTTGGTAAAATTGTTTCCTCGATTCATTCCATTTGTGATATTGAGAAACTTGTGAATATAACAATGTCCTGGCGAAGGGATCTTCTGTGCATGATTTAAAAAAAAAGGCTGTAAGTGTGGTATTTGGTGGATAGGCTGCTAATTCTGCTGCATTTTGTTCCGTCAAGGTAACTCTCTGGCCGTTTTCCAGGTGCACAGCACGGTGTACAACTGTTCGGATGGCGTTCGTCTATTGGAAAGCTCAAAATCCTCCAAACTGATGCGTTATTTCATCATTTTCGTTGGTGACTCCAAAAATGGTGGCCATGTCGCTGCCTTTGTTTACAAATTTGCAAAAATATTTAATAGATTTGACTGACTTGAAATACTCAACGTTTATGTGCGCTTGAAACATTTTTGAGAGCAAAGGAGTATATAGTACAACCCATCTGTTGTCGAATTGTACATCTGTTTGTTTGACCTTGACAACAGCAAGGTGTCCTCCGTCTTCTGGTCTTCTTCTTCTGTACGTTGGAAAGCCATATTGTCCCGTTTGAGTTTCAACCAGAAACTTCACTTTCACGGTCAATTTCATTTTTGGCATACATGTCTACTAAAAACTGTTGAAATAGTCGTCCGCAATGTAACAGATGATCTTGCCCCACTCTCTGATCATTATATGGTAAGCATAAAAATTCATTGCCGAAACTTTTTTATTAGTGGGTACTTGTGTCACAGAGTTGATTTGACGCACATTGAAATTATATCCGTCCTACCCTGCCCAAAAAAAGCGATGGGTATTGAAGAGCGTCATCTGATCGGTGTGTTTCTGATATGCGCTGCAAAACGTTACTTCTTGCAACTTCGTTCGATGTAGGAGCATTGAAACGTCTCTCGTGCTCTGCCGCCGGCGTTTTGTCTGCTCTAATAACAATTTTATATTCATCGATTGGCATCCTATCAAGAGCGTTTTTGAACATTTGCACTAAATTGTTTTTATCGTGTAGCATCTCTTGTAACTCCTCAACAAGTGCGCGATCGACACACCTGGAATGTTTGCACATCGTTGTTCAGTCTGAACTTCGTTGTTTCCTGTAAAATATATTTGCTAAAATTTCGGGTCTTGATCAGGCTCAGACAACAATGATCCTGTTTGATGATAAACCTGTCCATGAAATTTCGAATGTGGCCATAAATCCTGCGTATGTTTTGTAGGAAAAGTTTAGACTACTCGGTCGTTCCTGACGTTAAACTCAATGCGGCTCAGGTGGTTTGCGAAAAGATAGAAGACCCGACTTCCCGCTGCAGCAACACATCCCTGGTAACCCATTCCACTATTTTTATTCCGGGTAGTTTCATTGTTTCTGAGGTGTGAGGTCTTTTCCAATACCGCCCATTTTTCTTCATAAGCATGAAATTTATTTAATTTACCGCTCTACCAATTTCCGGTCCTCTACCAAAAATATTTCAAGAAATATACAACATGAACATTTTAGTTATTATTAGAGGTGCCACACCCCCTTTTCCAGTACTACCCATTTTTCTCTATGCCTATAACCTTCCCGGTGTAAAAACAAATAGGTGTTTGAAAAGTTTCGTGCGATTCCGTGTCGCGGTTCAAAAGTTATAAGGTAATAAACAAACAGACATTCACATTTATATATATAGAGAAGATATTGTGCGGCCTAGTTCAACAAATGCTAACTTCCCGATGCAATTCCAGAAATCCGCTGGCATAAATTACTCTTATTTTTTTCGACCTCAATTCAGATAGCAAACTTTTTTATGTAGAAAATTTTTATTGCAGTAGCTTAAGTGGCTTTTACTTTCCAATCTCAGCGGCATCCATAAATGTGGACACCCACTCGCATACTATACACACTCTGCTGATATATTAAGAAAGAAAATAGTAGCTATTAATAAATATTTGCATAGCGAAAGACGCCATTGCTAATCATTGGCTATTTCCTTCTTTCGATTTTAGCATTTAACCTTCTTTTTCACTAGGCGGCGCACATTTTAGGCGTTCATGGATTGTATTTATTCGGCCACTGCGCAATCATGCTATGCCAACTAGCGTGCACAGCTCGCTTTCGACCATTTTATTGTCACTTAATTGCTGTTATTCCTCCATTAAAATTCGCCGCATGCATAGAGAGCTGCTGCAACGCAGGAGGACCTTTTCAACGCCAATTTCCTATGTTGTGCAAAACCAAATTTAAAAAAAAAAAAAAATTTATGAATTTTTTTACTGCCAATTCAAATAAAAGTAGGTTGTTCAAGTAATAGCTAGATTAGCGCGGTTACTAAGAGCAAAAAGTGAAAAACTAAAAACAAAGACAGGCATCAAAACGAGCAAAACAAAAAAAAAAAGCGGCGTGGAATCAAAAAGGCCGCGCATGCGCTAAGCTTACTTTTACGCATATTTTACAGCTGCAGTGAAGAGACCAGAAAGAATGCGAAAGACTGGAGTGGACTGGACTGGACTACTAACTACTAGCAATCGATGAATTTATTTTAGTGATTTTTTGTTTTTAGATGTTTGCCTCGCTCTCGCTATGGCAAGTATCGAACGGATGCTACTGCTGTATTAAAATGCAACTGAAAATGCCGTTGCTGCTATCAGTGCATACACATGCACATATGCATGTATATATAGAGTCATTGCTGTTGCCTCACGGCGATGCACAGTGGTACAAAACTGGAATTTAGTGTGCACAATTCAATGCAGCCTTCATTTTTCACCCAATTTGATTATTTTTTTTTAATGAAAGCTAATAAAATTTGCAAAAGACCATAATAAAAACGAGTTGAAAATAATTGTAGGGTGCTTCCGAAATGAAAAAAAAAAATTACAAAAAAAATCTAAAAGGTCTTATACAAAATTTTCACCAAAATTCAAAAATAAAATAAAATTGAGAAATAAGAAAATTGTTGGGTAGGAAGTTTTTTAGAGAATTAAATTTTAGTAATGTGCAATTTGCATGTGGCTAAGAAGTCGCGTTGATTTTTAATTATTTTTTTCGCTTACATTTCGAGCACATTGCGTGCTAAATGGGATGTTATGTTACTACACTTAAACTTTATTATATTAAAATTTAATGATCTATAAAACTGCATACCCAAAATTTTTAAAAAAACCAAAAACATAAAAAATAATAATTTTGGTAAAAATTTTTCTTTTTTTTCGTCTTGGCAGAACCCTACAATTGTTTTCAACTTATTTTTACTATGTAACATTTATTTAACAGGAACAGGAGAATCGAGTTTTCCCAGAATTGCTGCTTTTTCTGCACTTTGCTCTAAAAAAAAAAAATTAATACAAACAATCAAAAATTCAAAAATTGGGCTCAACTGGTCTCTTGCAAATTTTATTAGCTTTCATTACTTAAACAAATTGAGTGAAAAATGAAGGTGTATTGTGAACACAAAGTGCCAATTTTGAACCACTGTGCGATGGTGTTGTTGATGGCGTCGCTGATGCCATTGCTGGCCATAAACACGCGGCAAGCTTTATTGTCACTTGATTGCTACATGCTTATAAACGCACGCACAAGCATACATACATATGTACATATGCCCATACACATGTATGGTATATATGTATGTATGTATGTATTTATCTACACATGTTTCTACAAAGCGTGCAATGCGTTTTGCGTCTGCGTGCTGCCGTTTAAACAACTTACCAACCGGCAACTGCTGCCGATTGCCTACTTGTCGTCCACACCATTTGCGATGGCAACAAAATTTATGACTCTCCATTTGATAGATTCGAAAGTGAAAATTAATTGAAAAGAAAATTGTAACGATTGAAATTGCATCGTTCTTTTTTGCTTTTGTTCAATAAAATTTTTGTTTCGGTTTTTTCTTTTTTCGGTTTTTTCTTTTTTCGGTTGCGCTTTTCACAATGTTAATAACAAGGTGATGATAGGCAGGTAAACGAGCGCATGGGTGTGTGTGTTTGTGCGCCTACTCGAAAAGCGTTGCGTTTAAGTGGCATTTAAAAATTAGTGACAGCTCTAAGTCGCAGTTGGCGATTTATTGGCTGTTGAAATTGTAGCGGAACAAGATGTGTTTTTTTTATTTTTTTGTTTAAGCCACAGTTGCTCAGTTGCTGATTGTTGATGAATGAAGTTTTGAAATTTTATTTGAATGAAGGATATGCATTGAAAAAAAGTTGTCAAGTGTACTTCCGGAGCGCAATAAACGCAAATATTTTTTTTTTTTACTGCTAAGAAAAGTTTTACATGTAAAACCTTTTTGTTAGCGTTCAGGGTGAATTCCTGTTAGTGAAGAAAGTTATTTTTTTTTTAATCTGGATGAAATAAAAAAAAAATCAAATGAAAAATTTTTCGTATTTGTCCTATTTTCAAAGGCAGAATTAAGTACACTTGCATTGAAGAATATGATTATCTGATTATTTGAAAAAAAATACAAATAATATTTTTTTCTGCTCTTTTTTTAATACTTGTTTCGTAATTTTTGATTTTTTTTAAGACTTCGAGATTTTCTTGGCACTTAATCTAGATTTTTTGCGACTGTTTCGGCAGCCTTCGAGATACTTTTCAAGTTTCGTTTGCACGCCGAATATGTAGGGACCTTTTCTGTATAATTATCTCGAGAATTTTTCCGTACTATTTTTGTGATATCTTCGAGACGGCACTTTTTGGGGTCTTTTCGGGATTGCTTTCGGACGTTTTTGGAGTTTTCGTGATCGTACGGGATTATTGTATGCTTCTTTCGGTGTTTTCCGGAACTGAATTTTTATGAGTCTTTTCGGAGTTTTTCAAGAAATATTCGGACTTTTTACCCATTTTACGTATATTCTAGGTACAAATAAAGGTACATTCAAAAAATTAACAAGAAAATATTTCTTATGTTCTGCTCAACGGAAGTCAATCAACTTTTGCTTAAATTTTCTTTTTAAAAAATTAAAAAAAGGCAAAAATTATCGGCATTTCTTGCTCAAAGCGATAAAAAAAAAACTTTTTTTCTAAAAATTTTAGCTTTTTATTAAAAATGAATACTAGGCAAGGCACGATCTCTGCATCCTATTTAAATTGGGAAACGATTTTGAATACAATTATAAATTCGAACATACGATATATTGGCTACTATTATCGATATGGAATCGAATTTGAAAAGAAGCGAAATCGGTAAACAAACATGACGAAGTGTCAAGTTGTAGTTTATTATAATATTTATTGCTATCGATATTTTACTAGGATCTTTATCGTCATCGCTAACATACCCATAACTCTACTGAAACCCTTCTTTGTACTTTTTCTCGATATCGATAAATTTATCAAATATGGTCGCGCCTCATTCTATTTGCATAATTTTCTTGGTGCCATCAGTACTCTACAGTCTGTTTCTTTTTTTTAATATTTGCCGCAACATAACTTACTTATGCACATAGTTCTCTGGCAATACTCGTAGCTAGCTTCTTCCTTATTACTTCCTTTCCATTTTGGCATTGGCATACCATAAAAATCTGCTCTAATCTTCATGTCAACACCCATAAATTCGTTCACTCATATCACTAAAATAGAATGTCAGCAAATAAATTACTTTAAAGAACAACTTATTCACTAGTCACTAACTTACTTAAGTAACTAATGTGCTGCTTGACTGCTTTGCTGTCTGATTGGCTCCTCGCCATTGGCTTCCTGCCTTGCCAACTTACTCAACATAGGCGCGGTACTCTGTACATAGTGACTAGTCAGGCGTTATCCACATTTATTTCCACTGTCAGGCACTCAATTCTCGACGGTTTTACTTAACTTTTAACGCTTTTTGTAGTTTTAGTTATTTTTTCCTACTTTTTTCAAAACTAATATATGTATGTGTGTATGTGAATGTGGCAAAAAGTGGCATCGGTAACACAATCAATTCTTGTAACGTAGTAAATTACAACAAATTGGTTTGTTATTTGGCAGAATGTCTAAGTATGTAGTTGGTGAAGTAACTTTTCATATAAGTAAGTATATACCGGAGAATCTGCAGCTTGCCGAGTATTGATTAGCAAAGCTGACGTGGCTGGATGATTAAACGTAAATGCAGTGTGTAAATTGTATGCATTTGGCAGGCAATCCGCTGATCCCTAAGAAATGTACAGGTTTACTGGTTAAATCGCCTGAGTAGTTAGCGCTCTTTTTTTGCTATAAATAATTTGTATTTGATTAGGTTTGGCTACTAACTAGACTCCACGTTTGCCGACATATGCGACCGTTGCAATGTTTTTCTTATTCTTTTCGTCGTCTATTTATTAGTTGTGGTGCTTGCATGTTCTCATGGCAGAGATTTTTAAAGTTCTGGATCGGTTATCAATTTTTCATTTTCATCTTAGTAAGTCAAGCACTAGAGCGAATCCTCGTACTCCTGAAGCGTCCCGTCCATCGATGGTTATATGAGTCCAAAGGAGGCAAGTTGAGACTCTGAAATACTCACTTAAAGTGCATGTCCCAGGTTCTTCATAAGAAAAAGATCAATTGACTATTATCGCTATTGCATTATTTTCCTAGAGTGAGAAGCCCTATGTAAGATCTGGCTATATCTTTGACCGGGTTTTCTATTTGAAACTTTCAAAGCCTCAGGCGGTGATTATATCTTTACAGGGTTCATTAAAAGAAGCCTTATTGATATTATCAATCCTTCGGTCTGTCTATTTAGGGCTATTTATACTTGAGAATATTTGCTCCACCAAAGTCATACAGATCAATTAATAATATTAATATTTTTTGGCGATTACACAATTTCATCCGGCTCCGAACAGCAAATGGTTTTTATATTGAGCTTTTTCAAAGCAGAAATAAACTCTGAGATTTGCCATTGTCTGCAGTAGTAATACGCATCATCTCGTCATTTTCCGCTCTACTACATATGTATATCATGCTAAGTGTGCTTATGTCAGAGGAAACGAATAGATTCTGTTTGTGGGTTTGAAAGGGAGGTGTTTTTTGTCCCCTACTATGGTCTCTCGTAATGGGTGACCTGTGGACCAAGCTACCCTGGAAAGAATAGTATTTTTACTTGGCTCTGTCGAAGTCAAAAATCTTGGAATTACCCTTGGTAAGAGACCAAATTAGAGTTCTCATCCTGCAAACCTCCTCGTTCCATGGAATCTAAACTTAATAGAATTACCATTGAGAGGGAGAGATCTGAGTAAATGAATTGTCCAGATGTATACTTGGTGATCAGACGGTTCAAGGATGGAGGACAGAATAGGTGCGGATATTTGTGTATCCAGCACTATACTTTCATTCGCCATGAGCAGATGGCCCACAGTTTTTGACGCCGAGTTGTTAGCAATCTTGACTTGTATGGGTTTAGGGGCACGTTTATAGTAATGACCTCCACTTCAACTTTTGGCAACGAGAATCGGAATAACATTTTGCTGGGTACCAGGGCACTGAGCGAAGAAAACGAGGTTGTTTGGTAGCTCGCTACGAAAGGCACAGCTGGTATGCTTCGAGACTTGAAATTGCAGAGTTGGTGAGCGCAAAACACAGTAAATACTTTTCAATGGTGGAGAGCCTTACAAAGGCCATAATCTTTTGAAAGCCTAGCACACAAAGTTAGACATTAATCTTTTGAAAAGAGAATCAAACTCTTGAAATTAGCACCTTATTATGAAGAATTCGTCTATAAAGGCACTGTTGGCGTTTATAAGAAAAGCTGATAGTATCGTTATCGGGCTATTAGGGTTAGGATCTTATCATATTGAAAGAAAAGATGATCTAAGTCGCAGTGTGTCTTTTTGTTTTACACCCAATCTTACAACTAACGAACATCACGATTCTAATTTATTAGAACCAAACATTTGCTACCGCAGTTCGAGTTGGTTGGTTAGTTAGTTTGTTAATTTTGAGTGTACTAGAACATTAGACACCGCGACCTAAAATTTCTTTTGTATCTCTTAAATAGAGTCCCTAAGGGAGAGTGGTCAAGATACTTTCGGCTTCCCTAATAAATCCTAAAAGGGCCTTGGTAGATGAATTGCGTATAAAAAAGGGTTCGACCATTGAAATAAATAAATTTAAATAAATGAGTCTTTGTCTGGCCAAAGCCGGACCGTGACAGAGAATGTGCTTCGAAGTTTCATCATTCTCTAGGCAGAGGCGGCATTCCAACTCTATGATCGCACCTATTCGGTGCAAGTGGAATCGCAATTGGTTGTAACCGCTCAGGGACTCAGAAAGTAGCCTGATGTCATTTCTATTTACGAAAACAATTTACTTTCTGTTGAAAGGATAGCCGAAGAGCCTGGCCTGACTAAGGCCCCCCACCGCTTTCCAGTACTTACTGCATTTCGAGTATACCCACTCAGTAATTATAAATAGCTTTCGAAGAGGACCAACTCGTGCCAACTCGTCGCCGATCTCGTTGCCATCGATTCCACAACGGCCTGGTACCCAGCGCAGTCCTAAGAGTGCTTGAAAATTTGAGAGAATACACTTTACATTGCTCCATATTGATCTTTTATATTTCGAATGGATCAAAAAATTTACTTTTTTCGAGAACTTCGATTATAGTCCACTTCTTCTTTGGACGCCGCATCCGATACTGAAGTCAGAAACAGAAAATTGTCTAAATTTTTTCTTTCTGGCTTCCAAAAACTTGCTACCATATGTGAACCAGGAGAGCAAGATTTTGAGGTTAGAAAAAAAAACAATCGAAGCTGTTTTGGAATCTTGGCTTCACATTTGTATTCACTGGACCAAAATGCGCATATATGAACTGACTAGTCTCGGAACAACAAAAAATTTTTTTTTGTGAGGTTGTTTAATTGCACTCTCAGTCTCAGCAGGCGAATTTTCAATATCACTTAAACTTGCATTAAACTGTAAATGGTCAAAACGAAAATCATAAATAACAGCCGTTTTATGTAGCCGAAAAATTTATTGCTGCACCATTTGCAAAAGTAAATCAGCTTATTGATCACCCAATGTGGCAATAGTAATACATAATAATAAAATCAAATCAATTAAAAGGCGATTAAAGTATAGTTAGCAGATGCAAAGATGCAATTTCCAACTGATTAATTTTCACATAAATCATATCAACACTAACAACATGCTACAAATACAAAGCTGACAACAGCAATCGCATGCAACAGCCCACAACAAGTCGATCTGGTTTTTGTGTGAATGTCAAACTGCACAAATGCAAAAGCGGCTAATAAATAAAGATAAATGCCACACATACCACTTGCATGCAATAAAAACCAAAAAAAAACTAAACTTAAATTATCTAAATATTATTTAAGAAAAAACGAATTTTTTTTGTGTCTGCTGTGTGCTACAGCACTGAAGTTCACCTGTCGCTGCTCAAGGTTAAATGCAGCTGTTGCGCGTTGCCGGTGTGCCACAGACATGTGACAGCCGGAGCGACTTGCAAAGTTGCATGTTGGCAACATGTTGCTGCGCTTGTTAGCACGTCAATGTTGCGTAAACACAACAAAGTCGCTTGCTAGCTGCTTGCTTGCTTATGTTAGCTTAATATCTAAACGCGTGATAGATCATTAATTTGCATTAGTGTTTGCCTGTTTACACCATATAAATTGTGGTTTAATATTTATATGCACATTAGAGCGTTTCGAAAAAAAATTTTGCAAGGCAATTTCGTCAAAAATTTTTTTTATCTTTTTTTAACATTAAAAGTATAATATATATGTATCGATGTTATGGTCTCGATAGACATTTTTTTTTTGGTCCGAAATTAGTAGTTAGTTTTAGTAGTTACCCACCCGATCTCAGTTCTTGCCACCCTAATGTCATTGAATTAAATATCGTCGAAAATTCTTAAACTTTTGTTTAAGTAGTATTTCGATCCGAAGGCAATTTCGATTTTATTTTTGTGTTGAACATTTTTCGTCATATCTTATTCAGGGTTGCATCTCAAAGAATCATTGATCGATTTTTTGTCTCGGTAAGACAATTTTTTCGTTTCAAAGCTCATTGGCCTCAATTACACCGTTGTAGTACATACCCACCAGATCTAAGCTCCGTTTACACTAACGTACCACCCTAATGTGCGTAAATTAAAGCTCACAAAAAATCATTAAACTTTTGAAAAGGGAGTATTTTGGTGATTATGGTAGAACTATTTAAAAAAAAAAAGTATAGCCAAATGTAGATGTCACCGAAAGATGTAAGAAGGCGGCCCCAGGTTCGACCAAAAAAAATTTATTCGAAATTGCCTTGCAAATTATTTTAGACTCAGCGGTGTACAGCGACCTTTTTTTTGTTTACCTGTAAGGTGGTACGGTCTAATGTACATACATACACAGGTATACTTTTGTCGCTTTTTTAATTATGTATGTAAATAAGTGTGAAAAATTGTTGCTACCAAGAATGAGCTATGTATGTACACAAGTTTGTAAATAAATCGCGCTTAATTTTTGTGCTATGCGTTGGCTTATCGCATTGCCCGTTTAACCGTCTGTATGTCGCTCGGTCTGCCAACTTGTCTACACGCTTATCGCCCGTGTTTGTCGGTTGTCTATACAAAATGTTATTGAATTAAGTGCTGCCATTGCAATTCGATATGCCACAAAGAGCCGCACGAAATATGGAAAAACAACTAGAGCTATTTTTAAGAGCAGGAGGCAGGCGAGATTTCGATAGATTCGATTGAATTTACCGTAAATTGTTGAATAACGAAAATACGCAATATTACGCTTAAATTGTAACAGTAATAAGGCTATTATGATAAACTAGTGAACCTGTACGGCTTTAAAACCGCAAAATTATTTTTGACAATTTTTTTCTTTGGCGGTGTTGGGCATTTTCCTCCATAAAAAAAAATGTTTGACTTAACTTAGAATAAACTTTTAAAGTGAATTTAAGGAAAAATCATTAGGACTTTTTTACAGCCTTCAATTTTCTTCAAACGTATATATCGATGATTCCGCTACGTTGACAGAAAATAGAAATTCGCGATGAGCAATTTTTACAGGCGTCTTTTTTCACTGTTCCGAAAATATTTCCTAAGGGATTTTTGAAAGAAAAGGCGGCCTATTTTTTTGAAGCAGTGGCAACCCTAACCAAAAATCTTTGCAAACTAAAGCTTTCTTAAAATTGTTCTTTTTTTCACCCCAATATTGATATTGATATTTCATATAACTTGCGTTTAATTTAGTTGAATTCGACTTTTCAAAAACGTGGCAACCCTCTTAAAAAATATTTGCAAACTAAAACCTTCTTGAATCTCTTTCGTCTTGCGTTGTGGTATCAATTTCAATCAGGGTTCAGGGAAAAGTCTAAGGAGCTTTCTCTCCGAGAACAATTTGGGAACTTAAGTCTCAGGAACGTTCTGACAGAAAACGAAACGGGAAAAATTCATCTCTAAACTATTCGCGAATGGAATGGAAGCGAGAATGCAATTTTTCTCGTAGCACTGCATTAGTTCGAAACGTTTGGAAATTAAAGTTAAAGGAAAAGAAAGATAATTATGCAAATGAAGTCAACGAAAGACTTAAGAAACGAACTTTTCTTGCACAGAAAATGAAAAATTGTGCCATAAATCGACAGTTGATCCTAATATTAAACGATCTGTTTAATCTGTTCAAATCATGGTTCTCACTGCTCATAAGTCTAAATTGGTAAGGTTTTGGCAGTAATATTTAAGTTTTTCTTAAACCAGTATTTGAAAAAAGTTCAAAAACAGCACCAAAAATCTCGTTATTATGATTCCGTATAAAATTTTTTTAAATATATTTGTGCAAACTTTTTAAGCTTAAACTGTTTTTGTTAATAAAAAACTAAATTTTTGGAGCTATTTTCAAATCGGTCCAGCTCACGGAAATCTTAATATTTTTGCGAGATATTTTGGTGGAAGTCTACTGTACATAAGTTGACTATGATTACTCGGCCGTGCTATCATAGTAGCACAATGCCACTAAGTGCATTTTAAAATTTTCAGGCAAATGTGATTAACGATTATATTTTTTGTTGCTTGTGTGAAATATTTTATTTTTATCAGTATTTTTCTTTTAATCAAAATATGTTGAAGTAAAAGTGAAAAAAAAATATTTTGCTGGGACTCCCCCTCCCTCCCCCCAAAAAAATAAAATCCTGGCTACGGCCCTGCATACTGTTATATCTTTTAAATCAGGTGGCAATCCTCCTACATTTAATTAAAAAATAAAGCTTTTTTAAAACCATTTCGATTGATCCCCATATTGTTGTATCTCTTTAAACAGATGGCAACCTCCCTACATGTAATTAAAAAATAAAGCTATTTCAAAACCATTTCGATTGATACTCATATTGTAATATCTAATTGAATTAAATAATTTTGAATAGAATTTTCTAACAGCTGGGAACCCTTTTCATAAAACTAAAACTGCATATATTACACGTCTACAGGCCAAGCCATATGATTTGACACCTTATTGTTGAAAATCGAACGAGCGATACAGATCAGATGTCGTGATGTTAAATATTTAACTCAAACATATCCAAACTGGTTTAAAAAATTTAGCTCCTCAGTCTTTTAGTAGTTAGGTTGCAGGCAAAATCACCTGATTCAGATATGACAATAATGTCACATTTTTTCGCATTGCGCGAGTCAATCACAATTACCTTTTCTTTTTGGGATTGTCTTTTTGCTATACAAATAACACTAAACTCATTGAAAAGTATTACGCTATTACCTAAATACGATAACAAAGCATCTTTTGTTCCTCACCCCCCAATATACATACATATGTATGTATGTCAATATTTATCAAGCAATCGCTCCATACACATACATACAAAATACATACGTACATACGTACGTATATGCAAATTCTGAATTATCAATCGGCACGGAAGTAATTACTAAAGAGAGTTTAGCGATAAAATGCAAAAAATTCATATCAGCACTTTTCTGTTTATTTGTGTGTGGGACGGCATACATATACGAATGTATATAAGTATTGTATTTGCATGAATGCAGCGAATTCATTGTAGCCGCGGAGGCGCTTTGATCATTTGCCATTAGAAATCTACACTGCCACCATATGTCATTGCAGCTACAAATGCAATGCTGATAAATACATACGAATATATATAATCGTACATATGTAGGTACATCTTGCAGCGGCGGCAGTCAGTGCAATGCGCTTGGTCAGCTGAGCCTTCAGCGATATCAGCTGCTACTCGCTTTACCGTCATCACCGCCCGCCATTAGCGTTCCAGCTCTACTAATAAATAGCAGCTTCAGCTCAGCAATAGCGCTGCTTAATTTATAGCTGACGAATGCCTATGCATATAGTAAATATGTAAGTATGTTTTTATATGCTGCTGTAGTGTGTGCGTTACAGTGGCTGGTACCCAAGCTGAAGAGCGAGCAACCCAGCCCGCCGCCTATCGCTTCACTGACATCCAGATGCGATTAAATGTTTCATAAAATAAATAAATACCAGCACACGCAAGTTTCTTATACATACATATAAGTAGATATGTATTGAATGTATGTACACTAGAGTGGTCCAGCTTTTGTATGGGGGGGAAAAATGTCATCGTAAAAAAGGGCCCCCTTCCAACCAACTTTAAATTTTTTACTGTACCCAAAATAGGGCGCTCAATGACCTTGAAATGCGCTACTGAATCCGCTTGAAACTGACAAAAATATTGGTGAGTTTTTATAAAAAGCTACTGATGCCATGACAACTGAATTAATATAACTGTTGACAAATTTGTTTTTTTTTTTTGTTCCACGGATGCCCCTATCCGAAAATCGAGTTAGTTTTTTTTTCTATGGATACATTTTCGAGATAAATATTTTCAATTAACTCTAAAGCATTCTTCTTGCATTTATTTCAATCAATGGAGTTCCAGAAACGAGTACAATAAAAAAAATAAATCAAGAATTTGTACAATTTTAGCCCTAAAACGTTTATTTAGGCGAAAATGTACCGAAATTGGTAATTTTTACAATCTCACTCGAAAAAATCATAATGGTTTACTTTTCATCACTTTGGGAAGTTTTCGAATGGAATGATCATATTAGAGGCAATGGTAGTTGGCATCAAATACAGCAAGTCTGTGAATTTGCAAGACTGTGCCACCAAATATAAAAAAAAAATACCAGCATGCAGATTTTATGTCGCAGCTATTTTGTAATTTTTTGAATAATAAATAAATATTTAATTTGAGCTTGATTAATACATTTTTAAAAATTTTACAGCACAAAAACAAAAACAAATCGATTTAATAATTTTCCAAATACCTCGAGAACGGGGCGCGGAAAAATTTTGAAAAAAAAATTACACATACACACATCAAAATTCTCTATGAAAAGAAATATGTTTAAATTTGTTTTTTCTTGGAAAAGTTTTCACATACAAATTTTTTGATAAAACAAATTTGTTTTTGAAAATATGCCGTCTCAAAAAAATTGAAAATATCAGAATGGTAGCTCTGATTATTGCGCAATATTTAAGTAGAGTATTTGGGGTGCACTCTACAATAATTTGAGTTATGAATTTTTTTACACCGAAATTGAGTAAAATGAGTACATTACAAATTTACAAATTTGCGATTGTAAAACTGGCGCCATATTTTTTTTTTTTTTTTTTTGAAAAGGGTTTTGCACATTTTCTTCCATAAGAATAAAGTGCAAAAAGCCGTAAGCATAAATAATATTAAAAATCAACACAACTTTGCAGTAGCTTAAAAATTGCACTTAAATTGCACAAATTAATGGGCTACAAGACTGCATACTCAGAAAAATTCTAAAAGAAAAACAAAAAAAATTTTAAATTTGTAATGCACTCATTTTACTCAACTTCGGTGTTAAAAAAATTCAAATACGTTACATGCACGAGTTGTATTTTGGCTTTTTTCATAGATCTTTTTTAAGTTTTCATTTGAATACAATTTCGCAATGGAATCTTGTTCTTTATGCAGAACTGGAGATAATGAATTGCCTAAGATAAGTGTGCCACCATTTTCGACCAAAAATGTGTTATTATCGAAAAATGTAATAACGCATGAAATTTGCTCATATACATAACTTTTCGATAAGTCTGATGATTTCTGAGAAATTAGTTAATAGTTCCGGAAAGAAAATGAGTAAAATTTTGGAAGGCGTCTCGAACTCTATCTCGCAAATTCTTTTACCATCTTAATGTACATAGGTACATATGCATGTATGTACACAGATAGGTGCTTGCTCTTATACATATGTACGCACACGCACGCATACTACTTCAATTTATAATCGCCTCATTTCGCGTCCATTTGTGATGCTTAAGCGCGGCTTTAATTCCAATAAATACTACATACATACACACTTTTTTCTAGCATATTTTTCTAGCTTTTTATTTACTTTGCTTTCTCATTTGTTTTCGATTTTTCATTGCATTTTCTGTTTTTATTTTTCATTTCGTTTTCATTGTGAAGCAAACAGCAGCGCCTCTTGCACTACTACTCTTGCCATATCGATATTTTTTTGATTTAACTTCATTTTCATTTCATTGGAATGAGTGAATAAATACATTTATGTTTGTATGTTTGTACACACTAAGTACATTCACATGTGTGGTGATGTGCTCAGATTGGAAAATGGAATTTATTACATACAATTGTTTTTATTGTATACACCATTGTATGGAGTCGCTGTTTGGTTTGTCCACTGGAACAAACTCGACTTTAGTCAGTAGCAAATTTCTCAACGATCGACGCGTATACAAGTTGAGGAATAATTTTTTTTTCCAGTTCGGGGTAATAGAACGTGAAGTGCATATCAGCAATTAGAAATTCTAAATTCTCTTTGTGCAAAAAAAAAGTTTGAAATATGTAATTAAAAACTATATTACATAAATAACTAAAGTAGCACCAGTACACATATTGAAAAATTTAACCTTGCTCTTGAAATGCCTTTTTATGTGATATTTAACTAAAAACCCTTACGATCATAACACACCCTGAATATCAATTTCAACAAAATGCATTCAACACATCATTCGCACGCACATTCGTGCGATGTTTTGACGAAAATAATTGCTGCAGAAATCACTGAATATGTAAGTGAAATTTATGGGGCCTACGGTCATCCAAGCAAATCGGTTTCAATTGAATGTTACTCATACGCAGTGTAATAGTGTGCGCATTGTGTGTGGGGCATTGGGAGAATGTGATTGCATACATACATACACTTGACATAAAAACTAGCATGCATGCACATGTTAATAACAAATGTGTGTGAAAATAAATTTGTATATATATGTTAATTGATAATAATTGGACTAATGAGAAAATCATATGGGGAAGAGTAGTACATAATAAATGTTTTTAAAGTGCAAATTTTATTCACTACTTAGTATAACCAAAACAAATTTACTAGAGCAACTTGAGTTATTTAGCTTGCTTACCTACATAATTTCTATTAATTTATTGCAATTAAGATTATTAGTACGATCGGATCCGAAATAAATCATTTTCAATTCAATGTTCACTTTACGACTTTAAAGCAGCCAAAAACGCATCGGCCTTACTTGCACAAATCCCACTGGGATTGTACTCTTGGAGAGGTAGTATACTTTCAAAAAGAAATACTAATTAAAAACGGTTTAACTTGAATAATGACATCGATATCGGTAACCATATCTATAACGGCACCGGAAGCGATAACAGCAGGGCTAAAATCGATAAAAAATCTAAGTCGATAAAAATCGATATAACAACGGTAAATATGACAAAAACGGTAACTACATATATCAAACAAGTATCAATTATGAAATTGAGATCGATAACCATGTAAATGCTTGGATGGTGGCGATCAGTCCAGAGTGATATGGAAACTCAACTGGTAGTAGCTTCGGCTGCAAGGTTTGACCGGAGTTCCGCTTTCTACTTTATTTGTCTTGCAATTTCAAGCTTCTTAGCATATTTGCCTTTTAATTTTGAAAATATATTGATAGTAGAAGGGGAAAAATAGTCAAATTAACTGATCGGAAGTGAGAAGTATAGATAACTATACCACTTAATGTATCAAAATATAACTATTGAAGAAAACAAAGCAACATGGTGGAATAGACATGCCAAGTTGCTTTTCTGCCAGACCTCATTTTGCCTTACCAGTGAAAAAGAAATTGGAAGACCAGAACTGGGAAATGTTGTAGCCCGCGCGGTATTCACCAGCATAGCATTTTTTCTGTCAGAACCAGAAACAAAACAACCTTACTTCGTTTGCTATTTAAATCGGTTAATAAAGTCAATCCGTTCGGAAGAGCGCATACGACATTATCAAAATGTTGGCCTGAAAATTGTATCACCTCTAAAATAAATCAAAAAAGTAAGTGCGCCTGGGCCACACTGGAGAAGTGAAACTTATCGATATCGATAGCAAAATCGATAACAATATCAATGAAAATGTCGATAAAAAAAGATAAAAATATCGATAATAAAACCAATTATTATATCGATTATTACATCGATATGTCCCGAGGATCCCAAAAATCTCCAAAATCCGAAAATATTTCCCATATTGAGTCTCTGTGTCTCTATCTATATCCTTTTCTCTATAATTTCCTTTATTTTAATCTTTCTTCCTCTATCTTCCTCTATACTTTTATCGGTATCCTCATCCTCATATTTTTCTTTATATTTATTTTTGTTTTTACTTTTATGTTTATCATTTTCTTTATCTACATATTCTCCTTCACCTTTGCCCTTATATTAGTAAAGTGTTTAAATTTACCTTGGTCTTCATTTTTGCCTTTATCTTTAACCATCTTTGTTTTTGTTTATATTTGTACCTTTGCCTTTATCCATGTACGTACTCACCTTTACTTTCATTCTTGTATTGGTCTTTTACTAAGTGTTATTCTTTGACCTTTTATAAGCAAGTTTTTGTTAAATTCATACCATGTGCATAAACTCAAGAAGCACTTGACTCAGGCCCAACCATTTCCGTGTGCAATTTCCGTTGAATTTGCCAATTTTATCCCAACCAACCAAACCGCCGCTAAAGAAGTTCCACTTCAAAAAATATATAAAAATTATAAATTACTAACTTATCATTTCTTGGAAATATAAAATGGTAACCACCTTATAATATTTAAGTAACAAACACCTAATTCCGTGAAAGTGAAATTATCTCACAAAAGCTTCCTTTGTGTACAAATAACCCACTGACTTGCGTGCTCTTTCACTGCCGCTTCAGTAAATCAGGTTAAATATTTCTAGGCAGAGTTGCATGCACATGCATACATAAATAAGTGAGTGAGTTGAAGCATATCCGCGAACAACAATTATAAAAAAAAAAAATAACAAAGCCCATTGTAGGCAAAGTCCATTTTACTGATGAGCCCTGCAGCAAATATGGCAGATTTCACTACAAGTAGGCTTACAGAGAAACGCAAAAAACATATACAAATGTAAAATGTTGTGCGTACATATTTTATTTGCCACTTCCTTTCAACAATTTATCCATCCGCCTTAAGGCCACATGCCACAGTCACTTGCAAGCACTAAACCACATTTGAATGCGTGTTTGCTATTGGCGGTGTCGTCGCCGCCATTGACTGACTTCCTCGAAAGCCGAAAATTTAAAAAAAGGAATAATACATATTATAACTAGTTAAAGTAATAAAATTAAAACAATACACAAATATGTATATGAAAAACTTGCTGGTTGCATGCCTTTGTTGACGAATGCATAGCGTGTGAAAATGCCAACAATTTATATGCGAAATAAATCACGTTAACGACCAAATGTCAACAGTCAAATAAAAATCGAGGACGGACAGATAAAAATGAGGCACATACATTTGTAGGTAGCACAATTGACCACATACTTATGTATTTATGTATGTATGTATGGGACAGTGGTGAACGTATAAAAATGGACAAAACTGACTATGTCCTCTATCGTCCGTATCGGGCCAGTTCCGGTTTTTGATTTCAAGTAAATTTATCGAACGTTAAATTGTATGTTATTTTGTTTTTCCTTATCTTCATTTTTATCTTTATACTTTATCCATAACAAAATCGATAGTAACATCCAACAAAATATCGATAACAAAACCGATACAAATATTGATAACAAAATCGATCACAAATTCGATAAAACTTTCGATAGCAAAATCAATAATAATATTGGTAGCAAACCCGATTAGAAAATCGGTAAAAATATCGATAACAAAGTCGATAAAAAATGTCACTATCTATAAAAATATCGATAAATAATCGATAACAGTATCGATAACAAAACCGATAAAAACATCGATTATAAGATTTTTGAGTCCCCAGAATTTCGAAAATCTCTAAAATCCTAAAATAGTTCCCAGATTGAGTCTCTGTGCTCTATCTATATCCTTTTCTCTATAATTACCGTTTCTAATCTTTCTTCCTCTATCTTCATCTTTACTTTTATCGGTATCCTCATAATCATCTTTTGCTTTATATTTATTTTTGTTTTTACTTTTATGTTTCTATATATATTTTCTTTATCTACATATTGCCCTTCACCTTTGCCCTTATATTCATAAGTAAAATTTTTAAATTTACCTTGGTCTTCATTTTTTCCTTTATCTTTAACCATCTTGCCTTTGTTTTTATTTTTACCTTTGCCTTTATCCTTTTCTTTATCTATGTACGTACTAACCTTTACTTTCATTCTTGTATTGGTTATTAGTTTTTTGTTAAATTAATAACATACATTCAAGAAGTATTTGTTTCCGTCCCAACCATTTCCGTTGCACCATTTCCGTTACACTATTTCCTTGTGCAATTTCCGTTGAATTTGTCAATTTACTCCCAACCAACCAACCGCCGCTAAAGAAGTTTCACTTAAAAATAATAATTTGAAAACCAGAAATGTCCCATAAATTTCTACTGACTATCCCGTTTTGGGCTACGTCGAATGCAATCATTACAATACACCATTTGACTTTCCGTCATGGAGAGTGGGTTTCCCGACAGTGCTCGAACGATCTTTGGACGCCTCATATTTCTTTTCCGTCGTGGGGTGGACCCAAAAAGCGAAATGTTGAGGAATTTTGCTCTTATACAGATTATAGCGACATTTGTTGTAGACATCGCAAGGTCATGCCTTGGCACATCCCTAACATTTCTTAAATGGCGGTGCTGTCAACTTTGGCCTGAGGCAACTTCCATTGCAGGTGTATACATCAAGAAGGAGAACTCATACGATGTAGCATTTTTCTTTTCAATTTCAGTTTTGCGTGAGAAGTCACAATAGAAACCAGGGTATTCCAATGGACTATTGAATATGTCTGCAAAACCCCACTAAAGCGCGTTTTCTTTCTGCGAGCTCCCAAGAAACGACACGGTTTTGTTGACGGCCCTCACACATAGTTTGCTCACATTGCCCAGATTGTAAGAATGGAGTATAATCGAGAAACTATAGCCAGTAGCCCCACTATGCACCACTTCAAACTTTGGTTTGCCAAATTTAAAAGGCATCCTGAAATATTTAATAAATTGCTTTCGAATTTAGTCACTGTACTTGCGTAGCAGTTAGTTGGTCAACAAATTGGCTGGCGGCTAACAATGCGAATGTCACTAGCAAAAAATATTTAACCTACATAAAAGTTGCACTTGCTTGGCGATGGCTCCCCTTCCTCAGATTGCTTCACTCTATTTGCTTGATGTATCAGCCGTAAAATATGTACAGTATATGTAATACTGCAAGCAAAAAGTAGTTATACATTGGACTTAATTTAAGCCAGTGAAATTCGGTTAATAATTGTCAGAACTAGAGGCTTAAATGAACCTCCTCAACCCCATGATGAATCTCCAATAAATATTGGTACGTATCTGGCCCAGGTTGGACAATCACACTAAATGTTTTTCAACATCTTCACGTCAAGGACGGAATTCTGCATATATGAAAAAGCGAACGATATTGACTGGTTAGATATTCAGTTAGTAGGTGAATGTCAGCTACATTTAAATTTCTCTATCTTTAAGTACCTTCAAAGCTTATTGTTTACCCACACAGAAATTACCACTACAAAATGGTTCGGGTCCAATAAAAAGGATTGATGATCCTTCTTTAGCGAGCTCGTCAGCGACTTTGTTACATTCTAGTACGCTTTGACCTAGTATCCGCATAATGCTGCTGTGCTTTTGCTATCTACTACCATAAGCATTAGGATGGTCTTCCGATTAAAGGGAGAGTTGGTCTGAAAGGCTTATACCCTTTTTAGAAAAGGCGAAACGGCATTCAATTTATGTTTTTAAATTTAAAAAATTGCAATAAAACTATTAACAGTAAACATAGCTTTTATTTAGAAAAGAGCAAAGCAAAATAAGTTCAAATTTTTTTTTAGATGAAAAGTAAAACAAATAAAAATCTGTGAAAATTTTACTTTTGGACTTATTTTTATATTAAATTATTGCATTTTTCTGACTTTTTTCTGATTTGAATAGTGCTTTGTCCGCCGTAGCCGAAAACTTATGATATATGATATACTGTTCATTCTCAAATAATCTAGGATACAATCTTAAAACTATTTAGGGGTTTCCCTTAAACTGGAAAAAGCCTTAAAAACTTCAAAAAACTCGAAATTTTATTGAGATTTCAAGATCTGTATGAAATGGAAAACCGGTTTGTTCCATAAAAAAAAATCCGTGTTATTCGATATTCGCAAAAACAAGATTTCAAAAAATCTCCTATAAGTACCAAAAAAAAAGCCGGTGGAAACCGGTTTGGAAAAACCGAGTCAATCACCCTAGGCTGTACCCCCGTCATTAGGCTTCTGCCTTGACGGAGCGCTGGGATTTTTTGCCTCTCCTTCTTATTGTTTTTTTTTCCTAAACTTCTCCCTTACCTCTGTTGGGCCTGCTACAAGGAAAGGTTCAGGCCTGCGGCAGCTGAGACCGCTAATTTCAGTCTTCAGACGATCCCTGTACCAAACCACCTACTAATTGGCTTTTCGTTTTTTGCTTTGGCACTTCTTAGGTCACGTCGAAGACAGATGTCGCAACATAGAAAGTTGTTAGAAATTGTTGAGCTCCTCAGCCTACGCATCAGCGCATACCAGTTTACGGACTAGTTAACCTTCGCATTGGGATGTACCAGTTAATCTAATATGTAGAATGTAGAATATTTGTTGACCAGTTTCCGCTTAACCGCAGGGATATTTTAGTTATTCAAAAAAATTTATAGCCACGCGCGCTCATACGTGTGACGCTTAGTTGTTGCTGATCGCATTTTGATTGGTGTAATTGAAAGTTACTGTAGTTGGCCTTACTTCCAACATACATACATATGTGCATACAAAAAATTGGTATGTAGTTGGTGAAATTTTCTCAGCTGCCACAGAACTGGCAAAGCAGTGAAATTGACTTTTACAACATTTCGGAAAAGACATCTTATTCTTATTATTATTTATTTTGATAAAGGGTACAAGCGAAAACCATTTTTTTGTGTACACTAATCTAGCGAGCGTCTAATTAAATTAATAAATACTTTCTTTTTGATAACTACTGCGGTAAATTGGCGTAAGTTGTAGACCGAGCAGAGAGCTATAAGCATGAAACGAATGCCTTACTATATTTTTAATTTCTTTTTTTTTTTAATTTTTTTTTACCGTCAACGAGGCGTATAAATCACGATTTTATCACATATCACAAATCTAGCAATTCCATCATTTGTCAATTTTTCAATTATGCTTTATGATCTGCTTCGGAAACTACTAACCAACATACATACATACAAACAAACATGCTTAAATACTTAATAAGACTGAACTGCTACCACAACTCCCGTGTGTTGTATGTAAGTAACTTTACTATGATCGCATTATGTGCAACTCCACAAATGGCTGTGGCAACAACTTTTACCCCAACAAGAAGTCCACATGCGGACGAGCGAGCGAGTAAACCTTTTGTGGCAGTTCAGCAGCAATCAATTTTCACGCATGCCACTTAAGGCGCTGCCAAGCGCGTGCAACATAGCGCGCATCACCAACAACAGCAGCAGCAACAACAGCAACAGCGTATACAAAAAATGCTTTAACGCGCTCGTGGCGGACAGACAACAGCCGCATGTATGTACATACATGCAGACAAGCTGACATTGTCAGTTACTAATTAATAATTTTCAAATTAAAATCCCATTAGATATGAAAATTGGATAAAGAAATTCTCGATAGCGCGCTAGGAGGCTTAACATTCATAGCGGCAGAGTGTGCGCTAGGCGAGCGCGCATACGGGCAGGCGCCGTACGCCGTGCACCGTGTGCCGTTGTATAAATGGAGCTATGGCGGCAGCACAACACCGCGGTTAGTTTATAAAGCAGGCGTAGACGATGGTGGTGAATATGCGAGATACCTGCTCCTCGCACGAATCACCTGCTGTGTTTTTGCTGCAGCGCTGCGCTGCATATTCAGTTAACGCCACATGTGCAACAGCGTGTCGCTTTTGTTATCGTTTTTTTTTTTTTTTGTAACTATTCTAAACAAACGGTCAATTGAATTGATAGCATCACTAAGCTGCGGCAACAAATGGTGCACATACATATGGGTATTCATATCGAAGACGGTCAGCAGGCGGTTGGCGCTGTCGCTGATGCGGTTGCGGCAAGTAAACATTCCACGCTCGAGCGCAGCAGTTGCGTTGGTCTTCTACGGTAGGCGTCTGTAGCCTTCGCTATGTTTGTTTCCTCCTCTGCTTGAATGGTGGTGCATATCCATTCATTAAAAATGCATTGCATCTCAAACCATTTGGCACAACGGTAGCAGGCGTGCAATTTGTAGCAGTGTGGCACGCGCTCCACTTACTTACTTGTTAATTTACTGAGCTGCATGCATTCTTGTATGTAAATGCATTCTGACATTGCAATTGCAACATAGCGCTCATATAGCGTATATGTATATGTAGGTATGTAATTGTAGTTGCACTATTTTGATTGCGAGAAAATTGCACCTGTGGAAACTTGGTCATTCGTTTGGCAACAATGAAGAGCGACACTGGCAGCCACTACATAGCTGCTGGGTTTACGATGTAAATTGTAAAAGTTTCCCTTTTTCTTATTGCTACATATGTACATATGTACATTAGGGTGCATCAATCTAAATGCAAAAAAAAAATAGGCGCTGTTTTTGCATCGGAATTATAAAATATATTATATTTTAAAGCTTGCGCCAAAATATTTCAGAAAAAAATTTAAATTCGAGTGAGCTGCAGCGATTTGAAAATACTTAAAAAAATCTAATTATTTCGGTTCCTCAGAAAATTTTTTTTAAACATTTCAGATATTTTGAGCTGAAACTCTGCTACTCAAATCACCTGAAGCGAGTTTTTGGAAAAATGTTTTTAAAAACTAAATTTATTAAAAAAAAATTGATTTTTGTAGTTATTTTTAAATCGTGCTAGCTCACATTAATCGTCATATTTTTCCGAAATATTTAGGCGGAAATATTAAAATATAATAAATTTTATAATTCCACTGGAAAAATAGCATTTTTTTTATGAGGCACCCTAATGTACATACATCCGTATGTATTATCTGATTTTGGTGAAGACTTTAATTTACTTTTGCTACATATTTCACACAAATTAGCCACTTTCATTTATTTTGCTTGGGTTAATTTGTGTTTTTATTTTTATTTAGTTGTTTTCATTTTTTTCATTTAAGCTAATTGGCTTTTTTGTATATTTGTTTTCATTTTCTTTTTTCCCATTAGTACATACATATTTATAACTTTATGCCAGCGTGGAAAATCGAAAGTTATTACTATTTTAATGACATTTCTATTTTGCATTTTATGGAGGGTTAAATACAATTTTCTTGTCATAAAACTTGGTAATATTTAACTCTGCTACAGATTTGATTTAAAGTTTAGAAGTCAAGTTCCCTATTACAGTACAAACGCTTCGTTCGAATTTTGTGAGATAAACTAGTTAGCCCTTTGACTTCCCGTACCAGGGTTTTAAAAAATGTTATTCTTTTTTATAAAACGCAAAAATTCGCCAAAATTTTGACTTTGACCAACTATAACTCAGCGTATTGAAACTTATTCATATAAATTCATAAAATGGCTGAGTTTAAGCTGGGCAAAGTCGAAATTTGGTAGAATATTTGCGATTGAAAAAAAAAAAATTACCAAAAATTTGTTTTATTTCGAAATTTGTTAGTAGAATAAAATAAAGGTGTGCCCATGATGTTTATATTTTAAGCACCACCCTACTATGTAGGTTTTTTATGTCAAATTTCTCAAAATTTCTGGTACCTACATGTTTTCTAATATTTTTCTTATTTTTGGGGTGCTTAGGCACCAAGTATTTTATGTTTTCCTTTGCACACTTGCATACGTAATAATATTTAATTTTTGATATATGTATGTATGTATACTAGCCCTAACAGAATTTTTTTGTAGAACATTGTAGGGCAGAAAAAGTGATAACTTTTATTTTTATTTTTTTAATTGATTTTTTATAAAAAAAAAATTGCGGAAAAATATTAGCATAGAAATTGGTACATTTATTGAGCAAAATTCGCTGTGCCAATACTTTTCTCCGGCAGTGTATATGGCCAGCAGAGTTTTCCACCAAATTTTGTAACTAAATCTCAAATGGTTTCTGTCCTCGCTTTAAAACGTGATCGTTTTGATAAAATGGTAGACAAGTTCTCCCTCATGGAAAGTAGAACGAAACCTTCGCTAAGGGACTAAAGTTTAGCGATCTCGCCGGTAATGTCCATAAAATAGTCTACCCACTAAGCTTTAAGCCGCCTAACTTCTTTTCACGGCGCACTGCTCAACAAGACTATCTAAAGAGTCGTACGTATATACATACGTAGGACGCAAGGCGAGCTATGCTACAAGTATGCCGAAGAATTGTTGTCCAAAGCAGATGGAAATTGTGGAATTATTAGCTGAAAGTATACCCAGTTATCAGAGGTGTTTTGAATCATAGATACTTAAATACATATATGTGACCTGGTCTACGAAAAGGGAGCTTACGTGCGAAAACTAGTTTTCTGTGAAAAAGCTGTTAAAAGTAAGCAACTCGTTTCGTCAGTTTCTCATTATCTCGTTAATTGTTCTCCGCGCCGGACGTCCAGTAAGTGTTGTTGTTGGTCCAGTAAGTGTTGTTGTTGGTCGGAATATTATTATAGTTCATCGTGTAAGTTGCTAGTGTGGAACATTTAAAAAAGTAACACTGAAGAAGTGACGTTTACTGTTTCTGTTGATTATCGTCTTCGCATTTCGCATGAAATGAAACATGAGTGTTGATGAGGAGTTCAGTGCCGTATACGGACAATATTTCCATGAAAAGGATGATGAAAACGATGATGAAAACTATGAAGAGAGCGATGATGATGAAGACGAAGTATGTGTATCTCAGGCAGAAGATGATACCGAACAAACTTTTGTTAAGATGGACCTGTATGTTGTTGATGTAAAGGAGGAGGAGCTGGTAACAAAATTTCTGTCAAAAGATTGTTGTAATAATGAATGCCATACACTGATACCACGGGAAATGATCGAGAGTACGCGGAACAATTATAATTCAATGTATTTTGTTCATTACCAATAAATTGTATTTTGTCGTATTTTTACTCTTCTTTCTCTGCATTTTTAGTACACTTCTAAGCAAGTTAGGATTTTCTGTTTTTCACCACGTGAAAAAGCATCTCATCTTCCATGCGAATCAACCAAAAAGTGAAAATTGATTTTTTGACACCTAAGCCCCCTTTCCGTAGACCAGGTCACATATATATGTATGTTTGAATAACATTTTGTGTGGCCAAGCCTTCAATTTAAATAGCCTTTACATATGTATATAATAAATAAAAGTTATTACTCGATATTTCAAATATTATAATAATCTATAAAATGTATAATCCATTTGTCTATATTTGTGTAGATACTCCATTGCCATCTCTGCCTTCCGCTCTGCCCCTCCACCAACCCCACTCAATTATCTTAAATCCATTTGCATTGACTTCATTTAATTTTTCATTGAATTTGTTGCGTCTTATCGCTGCAAAATGTAAATTGGTAAACAAGTCATCGATACCGTAAATGTCGCACGATTTGCGACGTCAGCGAAACGGGTGAATGGACAAAGGCATCTGTACAAGCGTACAAGCAGTAGCATTGTGCCGGTTTACAAAGCACGAAGATAGGGAGTTGATAATTAAAGTAAATAAAGAAGACCAACTTGTAATTGAATAGACCACACAAGCTGACCAAAGTTTTTGTTTTCAATAAATGAAAAGATTGTGTTACTTTACTTGAGTGCCTCGGTTCAAATTTTTTATTCTTCCTCTTGATTGACCCTCTAACCGCTTAAGCGATTCTGACCGAGTCCAATAAAGGCTGACAGTTGTTTCTCTTTTGTTCTAACTGTCGCCAAATGGAATCACCAAGTGAAGTCAAGCTCTTCTCCATCTTCTGATCTTTTCTTACTTCTATATCTAATATCGAGTATTAAATTTGTTTATGGCATGGTTTGTGTTTGTACTTATACTTAATATTGTTAACCAATTTTTTAATCAATCGTACATTTTATTCTGCCAAGATAACATAACACACGTTACGTTTCATATCAGATATAATCATTAACAATCCATTCAGTAAAAACCCAACAAAACATGAGTCATCCATTGAAAAGCTAAATTCACGATAAATCTATGTAGGTATGTACTACATACATATCGTCGTTTAAAGTACAAAACCGCGTAACTGACATTGGCTGCCAAAAATTGTATTTGCTCACACAAGCTCTTAGCTCAATCCTGATCCGTTGGCCTTGAAATATACTAGCCAAAAATGCGACTGCTTTATAAAAAAGAGAACTATTGTGAAATATGAATGTTTTTACTCTCTAGAAAATAATTTATGCAAACTCACATACGCGGTTTTGTTCTTTAAACGACGATATGTAAGAAGGGAGTTGCGGCTGCCGTCGACATTTTTTGAGGAGCGCCGAATTCCCAATTTCAAAGTGTTGTTGTATTTATAACTACACATACATACATTCCAACATGTGATGAAGAAAGGGTGTCGCTCACCCGAACAGAGATTCACTATACCCGGGTGTGTGGCTAGAAAAGCGCCGAACCCCGACCGGTATCCAAAGTACTCTGTTACGGACAGAGTTTTTGAAGGGTCTCCAACCAGGCTGATCCTCATCACGCATCATATGTCGCGTTGTGGTGGCTCTTAAATTGGAAAGAGATTTTCTTTGAGATGGCTGTTAAAGGCTAGGAAAAAGATTTTTTCTAAAGAGCACTTCTGCCCATAAGGAAACTACGTGGACAATTTTTTGGGCTTTTGATTTGTTATTCTATGCTTTTAGGATGCGTTTAGCTGATTTTCACAAATTTTAAGGCACAATATTTTTACAAAATATACAAAAAAAAAGTAGTCAAACTGACCCTTTGGAGAGCAAGAGATACATGTGTTTCCAAAGAGTTCTTTGAGCTGTTTTTCGGCGCATTAGAAATATGCCTCATTTAATAGAACATTTTTGGAGAAAAAACAATATTTGTGCCAATCAAAAAAAAAACGAAAATTAAAATATTTTTTTATTTCAAAAATGGTTTATTTTGCCCTGAAGAAATCATAATTTATACATTAAACCGTAATACTTTTACACATAGACTGACTTATATTTCATTACAGAATTGTCTCTTAACTACACATATACTAGACATTTAGTTATTATTATATTATATTTATACGATATTTAATTAGATATTATTTAAACATAAAAATAAATATATCGTCGCTTGGCGTGCAATACCGCGTATATGATAGTCCGAAAATTTCCCAAAAGTGCAAATAAGCTTATTTCCTTCTAAACGTTTTAATGGTTTTCCAAATGAAATTATTAAATTGGAGCTTCTACTAAAATTATTGACCATTATATTTGTGAAGTAGGCCAACACTGAGACAGCGTACCAAAAAAAAAAATTTTTCTCAGCCACCTCTTACGCGGTATTGCATTTTGCCTATACGAGGTATTTTTATATACAGTGACTGAAACAAGTATTCACATGTTCATTTTTTTTTTATATTAAAAAAAATGTTGTTCATGCTTTACCCCAAAACTGTATTAATCAAAGTTTCAAACTTTATACAACATTTGGAGACATTCAAAAAATTTTATAAAAATTTTGAACTTTTTTATAAATATTTTTTTTTTATAGAACCAAGGAATATGAAACAAGTAGTAGCATTAAAGCAAAAGCAAAATTTGCATACATTTATTTTGTTGTTGCTTATGGTCTCTAAAGTATCAAAAAAATATTTTACTTTTTCTAAATCAACCTTATCTTGAGTTTCATTTTCCCGGAACCGGTTCACTTTTCACTAGTGGGTTTCCACGGTTTTACTATGGGCGGAGGACAAATTTTTGGGTGGACTTTTTTCACGCGGAAATCAGGATAAGGCAGAATATCACATGTGAAATGAGAAAACAAGTTTTATTTAAATTAAAATTAAAATCTGTGCCTCCTTTTTTCTTGATAATTTTTTTTGCTTCGATATGCACTGAGCCACTCTTTGTGAGACCCAATAATCACCGTTTGTGCTTCTGAGTAAAGCGAACATTCCAAAAGAAGGTTTTCAATCGCTTCTTTTTATGGCAAAAAGTTTCACATTAAAAAAGATTTTGGCAATTTAGAACTTTCGTGAAAAAATAATAACAGTGTTTGACACTTTAAATAGCAAATAATTCGAAAAATATGCCTTGTGTAGAACTTTTGGATAGAAGTTTTTAGGAATTTAAATTGCACTTGTTTTTCAAAAGAGCCGTAAAAGCCATTAGCAAAAATACAATAAATTATTAAAAATTAACTCGATTTTTTAGCCGCTTGAAACTTGCACTGAAATTGTATCGGCTATAAAACTGACTACTCAAAACGTTTCTTAAAACCTCTATAAAAATGTTCAAAATTTTCATGAAAATTTGTTTAAATTTTCTAAATGTATAAAGTTTAAAACTTTCATTTAAATTTGATCTTTTTTTAATTTTCTATTAAAAAGTTCGAAATTCAGATGACATTTTTTTTTGAATTTTTTTTATATTTTGCAAACAATTTTCAACTTTGACTTTTATGGTTCTGAACAAAATTTCTATAAAAAAATAACAAAAACTTTTAATTCGCAGAAAAAAATATCAAAATGTGGATACTTATTTTAGTCACTGTATGTGTATCTACAAATAACTGCTTGAAATTTTTCAAACTGTATCTCTCGTCTTTTTTTTCTTACTTATGATATTTACAAGAATCACAGCAAATGCTTTAATACAATACTTCCCCTTCTGGCTCCCTTTTTCGCTCTCTCTCTCTATGTCCCTGCTCCTAATACACCTCCTGCATTCACGGTTGCTCCAACTCCCATACTGACGGTGCCGTTGGTTGGCGGTTAACTGCACTATTTGCATCACTATTACCATAAAACTCCGGCACCGCCGACGACAACTCCGGTATATATTCCATTTTGAGTATAATTTTCACCTGTTGCAATGCGCAATAGAACCCATGCAAATGCTGATAGATTGCATGGAAACGATTACGCAAACCAATTACATCGACAATCGGCAATTTGGCACAAACCACTGCCAACGCATCCACCGCTTGATCATATAGAATGCTACATTCTGCCGCAATGTTGATGAGCGGTTGCAAGCGGCATTGTGTCTGAGGTGTGGCCACCGAGAGTTGTTGCAGTGTCAGTCCAGCGAAAATGGCATGCTGCAGCGACAACAAATTTTCCAAATAGTCAAAGATGTCAGTGCACAGCTGAAAGCTGCGAGTAAAAAAGAAGTAGATTTAGATTTTTCATTTAGTTGATTTGAGTTGATGTTTAGTTGTCGGGCATATTCACCATAAATTCACATCCCATTCCTTGGTGATGTCGGCCTCCAGTGCACCATTGAAAAATGCGTAATTGCAATGAAAGCGTGACTTGGCGTACAACAACTTCAGGTACTTCACAATGCACACATCGATGGCACCCGTTTGCAGCGCCCAATAATTAACTAAATCGTAGATTTTTTGTTGATACTTCAAGCTCTGCAACATTTCGAGTATTTGTGGTGTACCAAAACGCATCGCCATATGCATTAAATTGCAATATTTCCAAGCACTAAAACGGCTGACATACAAAAGCTGTGTATCAGTCAGTTTCATGAAAGTTTGTGCGCCATCTGTGCGATGCGTGAGCACAACAATGGTGCGTGCGCGTAGACCATCGAAAGGTTTCTCCTTGGGGTTAAGCACTTTCTTAATGTGCTTTTTCTACAAAAAGTGGAACGTTTATAATAACAATTCAGTTTTAGAACCTAAATAATTATTTTTAACAAAATTCGTTACCATATCGGCGCGTTCTTTGCTGAGTAGCTCCATTTGATATTGGAAAAAATAAAATAAATAAAAATTGCGACCTTTATGAATTGCTGCTGTGACTCACCGTTATTCTACCTCAACTGAGCAAGTACTATGAATGAGGTATAATAAAAACAAAACGAGTCGGCAACGAAATTTACTTATCTCTTCAAAACAACACAAAATCGTTTGTATCTGCATATCCATAAACTTATTACCCTGCTGCAAAAAAATTATCAATTGATAAAAATAATCAACTTGTAGAATTTCTATAAAATATATAACTTGTAGTTACCTACAAAAAGCTAACTTGAAACTAGTTGAAAAGTAATGCAAGAGTAATGCAGACGTAATGGGGAGATTGTTTTCTTTAAACAAGTTTCTATTTCAATATCCCCATACAAATTTTTCTTTGAATACACTTTCTTTCTGCACTTCACAAATACTTTTTCGAACTGAGGACAAATAAAAGGAAGATCGATTTTTTTATTATAATTTTGAAGTTATATCTGACGGAGTTCAGTACGGGACCACCTACAGCAGAATATGTAAACAAATATGAAATATAATAAAATACAATAGATAAATAAAAATAAAATAAAAAATACTTTGTTACTCTTATGTATATTTTATGTCCAAAAGTAGTTAGTTACAAGTTAGTTGACATCTAATGCAGAGGTAACCACCTTTGACTATTTCGTGGCCATCGCCATAGAAATATAGTTAGCTTTCCTCAAAGAAAATATGCAGATAATAGTTACTTTTTAATCAACTTCAAGTTAACTTATAGTTAGCTTTATTTCCCGCAGGGTATTAATAATAACTACAGCACCGACAAAAGTTTTGTTTGTGTTTTATAAGATTGCATATAATTTTGAAATTTTTGTGCTATGTTGAACTCGGCCAAAATCGCTTAAGCTGTTATGGCGCTAGTGGAGAAGAACAAGACATAATTCATACATAGGAAGAGCTAGCGGAAAAACTATTTTCCTCAAATTTTTATCTAACAAAAAAAAATGCAGTTTGCAGAGCCACCTACCGACATGTAATTCGACCCACTTAATACCGATCTGAGGTCCGTTTTACTCGTAGACCTCCTAAATTTCTAGTTAATTGTGAAAATTGTAAAAAGTAATGGAAAAAAATTCGCAATTTAATCTACATTTTGAAGGTGTCTACATATTAACTCAGTAGGAGGAAGACTTTAGTATTGAGCCTAAATTTCGCGACTGCACTACACTTTCGTTTATTGAATAATCACCCTAAGTGTCTTTTGCATTTGTGGATCAGTATAGGACACTTTTCCGAGGTGTGTCGTGCAGTTTTGATATCTATCCTGCGTCGCTACTCCGTGTAAATTCCCAGTTTGGTCAGCTGAAAGTTCAGTCTGCAGTGTACTATCAGAATTCTTATAACAGTTCTTAAGTTATTTTTGGATTAATTCATACCACTCCTTAACGCGGTTTAGGTTATATGTTGCTAAAAGTGTTTTGGAATGCTCTGGACCTGATGGTTTGTCCCAGCAGCGCTTCCTTTGAGCCGCTTCCTCCAGCCGGACCAGAGCAGAGAGTGTCCACTTTCCAATGTCACAGAAGGGCTCTGGGCCGATGAAAGGTGTTGAAGCTCCTTTCTTCGCAAGTTAACAGTCTCAAGGCTCAATAAGTTACCATAGGTCATACTATAGGCGCGCCGATCCATCTTAGTATTTTGGGGAAACATCCCCAGCTCTTTTCTGCCATGAAACTATATGTCGTGTACAATCTTACAGCTTTCTTCGCAGTTTTCTCTACGTACTTATGTTTTCCGGAAAATAGGGCAGCCAAGGTATTTACGTAACCTCTGAGAAAATAATCAACAGGCGTTGAATCGCACGATCTTGGTGGGCTCTATTGGTTCGTTTCCGGAAATGGCGCGTTCACCAAATAATTTCTTCATTAAGTAGTTGGAAAACCTGCACTCAGCCAGTATTCCATTCGATTGGAAAACGACGTAATCATGGCTCAACGCGCGCCGTTGACAGTAGCCGCTCCCCCCTTTAAATAAGCAAAAACCAACGATTGTACCGGCACATAAAGCGCAGCAAACAGTGAGTTTTTGTAGATTTAACCATGCCTCGTGAATCTTTCGTGAATTCCAAAGAACGAAAAATGAGCCGTATAGTAGTAAAACAGCGGGTTGACTAGGAATTGACTTTATACCAATTGAACGAACGTACAGCACAAAGGATGGCCATTCGGCTTTAATTCCTGCAGCAACTGGATCTTCTAAGGTCCAAGAGCTTTGCGAAAAAATTGTATAAAGCTGCTGCGCACGATGGCGAATAGACTCATTATGGTCCGCCTCAGTACTATGCTCTACAGTAGCAGCTGTGCGGATGTGTATTATTATTTGTCTTTGGTATATTCATGATGAATTGGCAAAAAAAAATTTAACAAAATTGATAGTAACGGTGCCAGATCTGACCAATTAGTTAGTGACCGTTTAATTGTTATCGGAAAATGAAAACTCTAAAAACACGTAAGCGCCATTTTTTTCAAAATGTTCTTACGTTTTTTTTTTTGCTGTTGGGGCTCGATATCACTTGAAATTAAATTTCACCGCTAAGCAGTGTTATTGTATTCTTGTCAGCAAAGCCCAAAGCTACATATAAACTTTTAGCAATTAAATTTTTCCCTATCACTTTGCTTATCAATTATTACGTTTCCCACTTGCTTACATATGTACGTACATACACACTTATCATAGAGTACAACATACAATATGCGAAAATATAGACAATTATTTATACATACTTTTATGTCAGATAAGTACGTATGTATGTATATATATATAATACATGTGTGCGACTTAACTGACATACACAGATCCATACCAAATGTTTGTTATTTATTAAAGCGGTCATAAAACTACACCGTGCGAAGTAAACCAATTCGAGAAGATATGAAAATTGATGGGGAAAATGTGCAAAAGCAAAATTAATTATAAATGCTTATGGCTAGCTTTCACTAAGGTCCGTTTTCCCATTGACAAGTTAACTCTCAATCGGCAGTTAACTAAAGATTTTCAGTACAAAATATAAAAGTTAACTGCCGAATGTGTGTTAACTCTCTGCTGTGAAAACGGCCCTAAGCCATTTATTGGCAACCAATATTGTTGACGTACATATTTTGATACAACCTTCTTTTCCTTAATCCATGACGTTGCTGATTATACATATTGGTAGTCAAAAAACTAGCGGACAGCCTATTGAATTATTTAGCTCCGTTTGACAATATGGGGGGGTCTTCACACCGTTTTCTTGGTTCGTTAGATCGCAGTTTTACGTACATTTAGCTTTTTTTGTTTCATTGGGTTTCATTGGGTTAACAAAAGTAAAATGTACCTTAAACTGTAAAAAAAACTGCTAACTAACAAAGCAACATTTCCAGTGTGAAGACCTCTAATGTATTCTCACTTGTTTGACAACAAATGACATTTAATTTCGGATAGTGCAAATCAGGGATGTGTGCCAGTTTTAAACCGGATTAGCCGTTTTTTCTTCTGATATTAATTAACTGAACCATTAACCAAACCTGAATTTTCCACGAACCTTTTTTTATAAAGATTTGAAGCTCGTTTCGACCAATTTTTAATTGAAAAATTTTATACATTAAATTTTGAAAGTGTGAAAAAATTTCGCGGAAAAGTAAAATATTGGTTTTTTTTTTCTTTTATAAACTAAGAAATGTTTACATTTTTCACAGTTACGCCCGCTGGCGAATATTTAAGAAAAAGCTAAGTCCGGAAACGGGCTCCACATACAAAAAGACCCCCTTTAGCATTATGAAAAAAAAAAATAATAATACACTTCTTTACGTCACTAGAGCAAAATAAAACGCTGCTAAGGAAAAAACTATATTCGCAATTTGACAGCTCGAAGTTGGTTTTAGACCCATTGCCTTTTCGGCAACTTTGGTTAGAATTTCATAGACAAAAAAGTGTACCCGCCCTAATGTACCTACATATGTACATAAACAGAAAAATAAAATAAACTTGTGTATACATACGTAAATATAATCATGAATTTATCCAATTCTTCATTCAAATTTCAGGTAACATCTTGGATCACCAGTGATGGCAATGATACTCTGCAACGTTTTGCCAATCTGCAGTTCGACTGTGAAACCGCCATAAAAGAGCAAGAACAGGAATTCGAAAAATATTACTTTATTTCAATGGTAAGCGTATATACTTAACACTTTTCATTCGATTTTATAATAATCTACATAAGAAATTTAAAGAATCTTGCAAAACCAATTTAAGTTAAAGGGCAATTCTGTAAGACAATTGCAAATTCTGGCACCTGTCCCGAAAGCTCTTTTCTGTCTTTCGAAAGACTAATTGACCTACTTGGAGGTCTTAGCGTTTTTCATTTTGTCTTTTAGTATGAAGTTTTTTAAAAATTACATACTTATTAAAACAAAAATATTTTTCTTTTTAATACAATCAATTTAAAGATTATAAAAATTTATAACAAAAATTGATTATTCAAAAAAAATAATAATTTAGTTACTAAAAGCTAAATGACATTAAAAAATATTTTTTTTTGTAATAAAATCTAAAAATTGGAAGAGTTAAATTAAAAGAAAAAAAGAAAAGCATTAATTAAAAAAAAATAACAATTAGTTCCGAAAACTTGAACGAAATCAAAAAAAAAGATATTTTTAAACAATAAAATCTAAAACTTAAAATGAAAATTAAATAAAAAAATTTTATCAACGAAAAAGAAGAAATTAAATAAAAAAATAAAAATATTTTTAAAACAAAAAATCTAAAAATTAATTTAAATAAAATCCAAAAATTAAAAAAAAAAAATTAACGTAAAAGCAGAAATTAAATAAATAGCAAAAATATTTTTAAAATAAAAACTCTAAAATTTTTTTTTGTAAATACAGTGCTATCTGGGTCGAGTGAACTAATTAATGCAAGACCAGTTCATAGAAAACAGATTGTTCACTATATCCAGATTGAGTTTTTTGTTCTTTACAATCAATTTTATTGCGCAGTGCGTCTTTTAAAGTAAAATTTTTAAGAACTCTGAAGTGTCGTCTTTTCACACAGTTAATCCCAACACATGTTTCCTGTTGTAGTTGTATCGTTGACGTAAACGCTATAGCGGTAGGCCCAGGAAGCGTGAAGCCTCGATGGGGTCTGTCCATAAGGCCAGACACATTATCCGGGTGGGGTTCAGGGGGCATGCGAAGAGATGCTGCGTGTCATGGAGCGTCTCTCCGAATGACGGGAATTCATTTGGCACATCTGCATTTATTCTGTTCAGGTATGAGTTCAACCTCCTGCAGTAGCCCGATCGAAGTTGGGCTATGTGGTCCGATTCTCCCGAGGCAGACGAAGCTCTGTGTAGTCCACGTCAGGTGGTTGCGTGTCCAGAACGGCATTCACAGGTCGATAGTCTATATAACTCGGGACTGGCTCTCTTTGAATTTCGTTCAAGGCCTGTCGGTAAGTTGTTGGATTCAGAGATAGTTTTATGAACCCCGGACTTCGTCCGTCAGTTCATATATATGCCTTCTGACGTGCCGTGGCGAGGGTTCTTCCGCAATCAGATGTCTTTTTGGGTGCTAACATGATAACACCCTACTAGGAATTGCTTGCAGAGCATTGTATTATGCTCCTTAATCGGCAGCATGTGTGCCTCGTCGCGCAGGTGATGTTGCGGCAACATCAGAAGGAATCCTGTCGCTTTCTGAGTGCAGTGTTTTGGCAGGTCTGCAGCTTATCCACTGCGTCCTACTAGTCCCCGGTAACCACACAGGCGCTGCATATTTGAGAACCGGCCGGCCTATTGATTTGAACGTTGCTAACAACGTTTCTTTGTTTGCCGGCTAGCGACTTGAGGACTTTGTTGGGGCTTTATACTTTATTGACAATTGCGGTTGTATGCACCGAGAAGGAGAGCAGACCTTCGAAGGTTACACTGAAGACCTTCGGGTTATTCAACGTCGGAATTGGTTCGTCATCGACGAGAATACCCAGTTGCAGTCTGACCTCCTTCGTACAAGTGGTGAAAAGCGTTGCTGAGGATTTTATAGGGGAGAGGGTTAGGCTCCGTGCAGTGACGAAGCGAGAAAGCTCGGCGAGATAACCATTATTGAGCAATCGTCAGCATAAGACACAATCGAGACTACCTCTGGTGGTTGAGGGAGCTTAGAAATGTAAAAGTTGAACAGTAGTGGGAAAGGACACCACTCTGTTGAACTCCCTGTTTTATTTTCCAAGGTTTGCTCGATTTGTCTCTAAAGATCACTGACGAGTTTCGACCACTCAGGTAATTCGCCGCCGACCGTTTGTCTTCTGGTAGCGTTACTTCAATAGTTCTCTCACATGGGGAGTTTCGGTTAAGGCCACGAGTTATCTGGCTGTTTATGGCGTCAAGTGTTGTTGTTGTGCTGTGCACTTTATGGAACCCATGTTGATGCTTCGCTGGGGTTGAGTAATTTGTGTAGTGCGGGAGTAGAAGGTCTCTAGTGTCTTCGCAAACGGGGAAAGGAGAGCTATCGGGCTAGAAGACTCTCCTTTGTTGGACGGTTTCCCCGGTTTAAGCAGTGGAACCACTCTCCCCACTTGGTTGTTGGGGTTTGTGCAGCCTTCTGGTCACTCTACGTTTAGCTTTGTCCGCCGGAAGATGCAGTATGAACTGTCGGCTAAAATAGCTCGCGCATCGCTCCGGGTCGGACGAAGCGTGGTCGCCAAAAAATATGCAACTTTGTCGTCATGCTTCGTCGGATTGGACAGTGACCTCACGGTTGACCAAAGTGTGTTCACACCAGAGGCAAAGTTACAAGTCTTCAGATGGTCTTCACACTTCACTAGTTGCCGATTCTCCGAGTTGAGAACCCCTTATACGGGGATTTACGGGATCGGCCTGGCGAAGGGATTATCGTTTTTGTTATTAAGTTTTCGTTAGAGTTTTGAGTTTGGAATGAATTGGCTTTAAATTTTGTTCACTCTACAAAGACTCAAAATTGTTCACTCTATAGAGTACTTAATAGAAAAATTTTCATGGTCACTCTTTCGAGGTGTTCGTAGCATCGGGTGTTCACTCCAGCCAGATACCACTGTAATATAATCTAAGAATTAGAAGAGTTAAATTAAAAGAAAAAAGAAAAGCATTAATTAAAAAAATAACAATTGGTTCCGAAAACTTGAACGAAATCAAAAAAAAAAGATATTTTTAAATAATTAAATCTAAAAACTAAAATGAAAATTAAATAAAAAAAAATTATTAACGAAAAAGAGGAAACTAAATAAAAATATTTTTAAAACAAAAAATCTAAAAATTAAATTATGGTTATGTAGACCCGACTGTCGTGAGAAGAGTGCATATACACTAATTCTTGGACAACTACTAAAGAGATAAGAGCGGCCTTTACATCAGCTTTGGAACTCCCTGCACACCCTGATTTGATTTTCGCTTCCTCCTCCTAAGTCAGCAATCTTCCAGATAATATGAAGTAGAAGCATTTTATGATTCATAGATCCAGATGTAGCGTTGTGAGACGCCACTCAACACCAGCAAAGACCGCCATTGTGTAGTCCCTTGCCTACATCCCGACTTCAATCTTTGTTACAAGGTCGTGTAGTACTAAGTAGGCTGATCAGAAAACATAGTTGACTCTTCAGTCGCCACCTGTGGTTCCATGTATCGGTTATATCTGGTAGTTCTTCTCGTCTTTCTAGCCACCTTCATATCTCTATTTGCGCCGTAAATAAAAATTTTCAACTTCTTGAGATCAGCGTATATTTTTATTTAAGATTTTTACCAAAGTATCCCCTTTTACTTATTCGTTCCTCTACCATCTCTCGCCCACACAGAAACACTTGGCCAAGGGACGCGATTTGTACGATGCTGCAATCAACGTGGAGGCGCTGCATGACAGCGCCGTCAATCTGAAATCAGCGCTCGACTGCTTCGCCGAAAAACTAGAGTCGGCGCGCGAACGCATAGAGGCTGCATCACGGCTGCAACACCTGCTGACGGTACACAATCTCGAACCACATGTGCAGCAGGAGATGCAGCGACTGGCCGAAGTGACTGGTGCTACGCTGCTGCTAGAAAAGTACCGCCAACAGCAACAGCAACAATTGGGGCAAGAAGAAAACAGCAACATTGAGCAGTCAACGACAGAGACAACTGAAAATGTTAGCCGCCAAGTTGTGTGCAGTGATGCGCCAACCAACAACAACAAACCAAATAGTCTCAACCTCAGCAATAGTCGCCACAGCAGCAATTTGAGCAAACAGCAGCAGTTGCCGCAGCAACTACAACACGTGGCCGTCATCACTAGCACACCAGTGCCGCGCATGAATCGTTTGAGTCATCGCTCCAGTTCGGGTATTGGTTCCTTCGATGGGCAGACGTGTCAGTGTTGGCGCGAAAGTCGCAATATGGAGGATATGGATGAAATGCTGGATGTGGATGGTGAAGAGTTGGAGCTGGAGGATGGCGAGGAGGAGCAATCGAAAATTGCCGACTCTGGTGTGGGCGGCTGCGAACGCTGCGAAGGAAATCCCAAATTGACGCGGGTATGCTCGTGTCAGAGTCTCAATGAGGCGGCAAATTTGTATGGCAAGAGGTAAGTTGGGAGTGAGGTGTTGTTAAATGCAATTATTGTCTAACAGCTACATATTTATATACAACAATTTTAGTCACAACAGCGATGAATTGGACTTTGAATGTTACGAACGACCCGTTAAGCGTTACAATGATATACATTCACCCATGGAGGCAAATGCACACCTACAATACCACGCCTCGAGTTTGGAATTGTCGAAGCTGGAAGAACTGAGTTGTTTGGATCCGAAAATACAAAAGTGCGTACATAAATAATTACTTAACTACTTTTAAATATACATACATACATACATAAATTTCATTAAGCGCGCTAACCTTGTGTTGCTCTTCCCTTGGATTTTCTAGAACGCTTCTATTGATCATGCGTGAAATGATTGGCACTGAACGCGACTATGTACACTCGTTAAATTATGTTATTGAAAATTATGTTGACGAGTTGTTGCGCGAAGACATACCACAGCCGTTACGCGGCCAACGTAATGTCATTTTCGGCAACATTGAGAAGATCTTCGAATTCCACAAATGGCATTTTCTCAACGAATTGGAACGTTACGAACGTAATCCGTTGAAGATTGGCAGCGCCTTCTTAGAAATGGAATCGAAATTTTACTTGTATGCGCTTTATAATAAAAATAAACCGAAAAGTGATACGCTGATGAGCGAATATGGCACCGCATTTTTTAAGGTAGATATGGTGTGAACATAATTACTTATTAAACTCGAATAAAAAATTTATTATAAAATTAGCCATTGATTTAGCGTTTATTTTTTTTACTGTCGTTATTTTTTTTTTACTGAAACCTTTTTGATCAACATATTTGTGCACTAGGGATGAGTTGTAAGGGGTTGAAATTCGATTTTTTCCGAATTTCGAACATTTCCCAACGATACAATTATTCGAAACGAAATTCGATGGTAAAAATTCGATTTATTCAAATTTTCATTTTTTTTTTTTGTTTACTGAAAATTTAAAAGGTTGTTTGTAAAAATGCTAACAAAAATCGATAAAGTTATTGAATTGAACTTATATTAATGTAATTAATTATTCGTAGGTTATTCTTAGCTTCACAACCAAAAATAAGTTTATAAGTTTATGTAAGACTTAAAAAAAGCGACGTAAAAAAATGTCAGAAAAAATCGATAAACGTTTCAAATTTATCATGTTTTTTATTTAAGTATGAAAGAATCAATCCAAAAAAAATTACAAAATGTTTGTAAACACTAAAGACGAAATTCGATTTTTTTAGAGTTTTAGCACCACAAGTTCGATTTTAAAAATTCGCTATTTTGGAGCTAAAATTCGACTAAAAATCTAATATCGAAGCTTTGAATATCGAATTTACCCATCCCTAGTGTGCACAAAGTAGTTTTAAAGACGCAAATATGATTGAAAAAATCTCCAAAGAAAACTTTATTAACAATCAAAATGCTAGAACTTTTTTTTTGTTTTATTATTTATTTATTAAAAATATAATTATAAATTATTCAAAAGGAACTAGCGACAAGGGCTATCAGTATATTTTGATTTTTTATTTCTTTAAGTAAATTTTATCAAATTTTTCGTTTAATTTTATTCAAGCCATTTCAAATAATTTAATTTATTTTGTTTTTATTTTTTTCTTGAATTTAGTATATTTTATATATTTATGTTTAATTGAATTTTTTATTTAATTATATTTTTTATTATTGAAAATATTTATTCTTTATTTAACATAATTTTTGGTTATTTATTTTATTCACAAATTTTCATTTTATTTTTTTGAATTCATTTTACTTTGATTAAATTTACTTTCTTTTTATTTTATTGTGTTTTATTACTTATTTATTTTATTTCTAATTTCAGTTTTTTTTTTATTTTTTAGTTAGAAAATTTTATTCCATTGTTCTTTCATTATTATATTTTCTTTCATCTCATTTTTTTTTAATTTACATTATTTATTTATTTTATTTTGTTTCTTTCTATTTCGTTTTCTATAATTATGTTGTATTTGTATTTGATTTTTATCTTGTCTTTATAGTCTCTATTCGTTTTATTTTTTATTCTGTGTTTACTTTATTTGAATTTATTTGCTTTCATTTCTTATTTTTATTTAATTTTTTTGTTTCTTTTAGATTATATGTTTTTTTTTATTTACATACGTGTATGTATTTTTTGTTAAATTAAATTTTTATTTATTTTCTATCTTTTTATACCCGAGCGCACTTGTGCACAAGGGTATATTAATTTTGTTCACATAACGGTTGTTTGTAACAGCCAAAACGAATCGAGATAGATATAGACAA